>NC_081184.1:73744363-73862098 GCF_029867415.1 Vicia villosa | reverse complement strand
ATGTCACAAATGCCAGATATACGCCGACAAAGTACATGTACCTCCAGTTCCATTAAGCGTCCTGACGGCTCCTTGGCCTTTTGCAATGTGGGGTATTGATATGATTGCAGAAATCAAACCTACTGCCTCCAACGGACATCGCTTTATCCTGGTCGCTATTGACTACTTCACAAAGTGGGTAGAAGCAGCTTCATTTGCTTCTGTTACCAAGAATGTGGTGGCCCGGTTCATCAAAAACAATCTCATTTATCGGTACGGCATCCCTGAACGGATTATCACGGACAATGGCACAAATCTAAACAACAGAATGATTACTGAACTTTGCACACAGTTCAAGATCAAACATCATAGTTCTTCTCCATATCGACCAAAGATGAACGGCGCGGTGGAAGCTGCCAACAAGAACATCAAGAAAATCATACAAAAAATGACAGTAACCTACAAAGACTGGCATGAGATGTTACCTTTTTCTCTTCATGGTTATCGCACATCTGCGCGTACTTCAACAGGGGCAACTCCATTTTCCTTAGTCTATGGTATGGAGGCAGTTCTTCCAATTGAAATTCAGATTCCTTCCCTAAGGATTATGAAAGAAGCCAATCTAGACGAAGACGATTGGATTCAAACACGGTTGGACCAGATAAACTTGATTGATGAGAAAAGGCTCGCAGCTATTTGTCATGGTCAGCTATACCAAAAGCGTATGATCAAAGCCTTCAACAAAAAAGTCAAAAGTCAAGCATACCAAACTGGTGGCTTGGTTGTCAAACGCATCATCTTACCACAAGGTGATCCCAGAGGCAAATGGACTCCCACCTACGAGGGACCATTCATAATCAAGAAAATATTCTCCGGCGGCGCCATGTTGCTTACCACCATGGATGGTGAGGATTTCCCACACCCTGTGAATGCTGACATAGTCAAAAAGTACTTCGCTTAAAAAGAAAAAACAGCTCGCTAAGTTGAAAACCTGAAAGGGCAACTTAGGCAAAAAATGAGCGTCTCGGTGGATTGAAAACCCGAAAGGGCGGTCCAGGCAAAAATTAGAGACTAAACGAATACTATCCCGGTAGGCTGAAAACCTGAAAGGGCAGCCTAGGCAAAAGTTAGGGAATGAAGCATACAACTATGTTCCGTTCAACTGCCTACTCACCATCAAGATTCAACACCTCAAAGACACCGATCAGTCCAATCACTTTCTTCCAACAAGTGAGGGATGAGATGCTCGAAGACAGATTGGCAATAGCAGAGTTGAAACTTGACTGGATTGTTTTCACATAGCTATTTACCTTCATAAATATTTTCCAAAGCTTTCTGACAATTTCCTACTTCTAGGATTATTGTCTCCCTGTGCGAATCAGCCTATCATGGCTCTTTTTCAAAAATCAATGCAGCTTAGGCTCAAAATCACTATTTTCACTCTTTCTGTTTTAAATACGTAAACGTCCCAATGATAATTTTGAATGAGCATGTGCATTTGAATATGATTGATGTTTACCAGGAAAAACAGGAATAGCATTCAGGAAATGTCCCAATTATCTGGACATCATTCCATCAGAAGAAAATCCCCAAGAGAAACATTTCTCAGCAAATTCCTCGAAGAGATTTTCTCTTCAAAAGAAGTCTTATACCCCAGCAGGGTTGTTCCAGATTACTATCTTCAGAAGGTGTGACCCCCGCACCTGGACTTGGTCAGATAATGCATCGGAGGATTATGCATCTTCCTCATTCCCACTTGAAAGGGCATCAGAACTTCCAGCTACCTTTCATTCCCAAGTGATAGTCAAAGGTCCTTCAACAGAGTACCGTGGTTCTCAAAGAATTTCCCCAGCCGAGGGTACTCAAACAAGACAAAAGATCATCAACAATCACAATATAGTCATATTCAGATGACTGACGGAAATTTATTTTCCCAAATAGAAGCTTGACATCATATTCATACATCATTCATTACATTCATACATTCATACATTCATACATCATACATCATACACAACATCACATGCATATTCCTTCGGGAATATCTCACATTTACATGCATCATAAACATTGCATATCACTAACTTGATTTTTCAGGTAGACGGATATCTTCAACAAAGATGTTCTCAATCACATGCAGTGTTCACCTGAATTCCATGAACGGTTCTCTCAGATATAATCAAGCCGAAGATTCATTCTGATCACTTACCAACTCAAAAACAGACATTACAGATCTAAAGTTGATACCTCAGACGGTTCCAGAACGATCTAGCATTACAGATCTAAAGTTGATACCTCAGACGGTTCCAGAACGATCTAACATTGAAGATCTAAAGTCGATACCTCAGACGCTTCAAGAATGATCTAACATTGCAAATCTAAAGTTGATACCTCAGACGGTTCCAGAACGATCTAACATTGAAGATCTAAAGTCGATACCTCAGACGGTTCAAGAATGATCTAACATCAACGATCTAAAGCTGATACCTCAAACGGTTCCACATTGATCAACTTTCAAAATCTAAAGCAGAAAAAACTTAGGACAAGTTCCGTAGCAATCATCCTCCAAGACTTAAAGCGGTAACCTTGGACGGTTCCGAAACAGTCAACATAAAGACTTTCAAATCCTTCATCAAGATATAATCAATGGATTCATCCTGATGAACAAACCATCAACACATTTACCAGGTGGCATCTGAAAGCCCATCTCAGGTAATGTTTCAATCTGCCAACAACATTTCGCAGACGACATTCAAGTGCAACTTCCAACATCTCTTCTGATCAAGGTAAGTGCAAATTTTCAGGGCATCTAAATATTCAATCATCTTCTACCTTCAGATTTCAGACAATCTCTTCAGGTTTAAGAAGATTGAATAGGGGCAACTGTTATACCCCAAAATTTGCCCGCATCTTTTTTCAAGAAAACTCCAATCTGAAAATTAAGAGTCTCATATAGTCATGGATTTTTTCAACAAATATCCTGACATATGAAATACTTAGTTTTTAGAATTTTTCTTATACAGTAATTTGGCTTGCAGTTGAATTTATTCTTACGCAAACGCCAAATACTGTTTATTACTTCACACATGCTATTTATTTATTTACAGATAAATAGTACTGACACAATTGGTACAGAGTTAAATCTTTTTGCAGGCGCAGAATCAGGAAACTCAGACTGTACTGGTAACAGTATATATTAGTTATTTATTATGTCTGTGTTTTTAACAAGTCATGTAAATAAACTTTAATTTTACACATAAAACAAAAACAACAAAAAAAGAAAATAACTTTGACTGTTGATTTTTCACTCTAACTGCTACGTCAGTACCTGAACAGTCAGTTGACAGCCAAACTGCTGGCAGTACAATTCTCAGTGTTTTGTACCATCAATCAAATCAATCTTTCACAATTCAAAATTCCAAGATTTTTGTTCTAGAAGTCTTCTGAATATCACGCGATTAGCAGAGACTCAACACGGCACAAAAATCAGGTACGCTTAACCGCCTCCTACACAAACAGTCCCTGACTAGGGTTTTCTTGTTTTTACAGGAGAAACAAGCTTTTGAGACCTCAAATGGATTTCATGCACATCCATATATATCAAAGTACCATCATACAAATTTTCAAACTTCAATTCACTCAGACGCACCGTCAGCAGCTCAAACAGTCAACTGACGACCCGTTTAACCCAAAAAGTCAACAGACAGTCAAAAATGAAATTTTTTGTCAAAGTCCATATTTTGTCAAAGGATTCATCATTTGATCATTGGATGATCATAATTCATCAAGGAAAGATCAAAAATCAACAAAACCCTAAGATTCAAAATTAGGGTTTTTACCTGAAAAGTCAACTCAACTTTGACTGGTCATAACTCTCTCATCCTTCATCCAAAAAATTCAAACCAAAGCTCATTTTGAATGAAATTCAATTATCTTTCAAATGCAGTTGATCCCATGGTCATTGCATTCACCATTTGAAAAATATGACCAAAGACATTACAGGTCATTTTCAAATTCAACAAAAAGACACTTTTTTCAAAAGGACACACAAGGAGCATCAAAAATCATTTTGACATGAGACCAAAGACATTGGTTAGAGGACTCTTTGAGGTTTCCAAAAAGTGCAAGAACTCCTTCATATGACAAAAATTGAGGGATTTACACCTTGTTGAAGTTGGCTAAATTTTGGGAAAATGCATGAAACCAACATTGCTCAAAAATGTATTTTTTCCAAATGGGGCCAAGTTTTCATGGTTCAAACATCATTTCCATAATATTATGGGCCTCCCACGACCAAGACAAGGCCCACACCTTTTTTTATCCATTTTTTGCTTAATTTTATCTTATTTTAAGATTAAATTAAAATAAAAATGAATGGATAATGGGTAGCTTACAATCCAAGCATGACTCACCCAAGGAATCTCTGATTTTCTGCAGAGAATTGAAGAGCAAGGCAAGAGCATTGAAGAGAAGAAGACTTGGTCAATAATTCAAAGGTTTTTAATATAAAAAAATCAAGAATTCCACAAAGGCAACTAGATGCTTCTTGGCTTCAATTCTAAGCACAACATAGTCTATATAAAGGCTATAACACTTCACAATCAAAAGAGACAGAAATCAGAGCCATTCTTATGCTTGTACCATGCTTGTAACCACTTAAACTTTTCAAAGAAATTTCAAACTCGAATTTTTAATTTCAGTCAATTTCAATACAAACTAAGCATTCAAACATCATCTCTGAGCTTCACTGAAACTATTCCAATCAATTGCAAGTCTTAAACCTCACTGAATCGAGCTACACAGGTCACGATTTGCTCAAACTAAAACTGACTTGTATCTCATAACACAAGCATATCTAGCACGATGTAGACATATATTTGAACTTGGTGTGGTGTGTAGATCATTTCTGGAACTTTAATTGAGTTTTAGACGCTTACACACGAAGTTACCATTCTAGGGTTCATAATCTCAAAATTAGGGCTTTCTGAAATAGGCAAAATTAGAGGATCTAAGTGGTACCATTGAGTTCGTATGGATCAGACGAGTTGAATGGAGAGGTCGCGCCAAATTTATTTTTAGGTTTACCCCTATTCGTTATTTTGCAGGTCTGAAGCTCATCAATTACAGCGCTCTTTTCATAAAAGCGCTGTAAAAGGTCCTAGCGAGAGGTTGAAGATGATGAGGTGTCCCTACCTCATTGGACAGCCAGCGCGCGCGTTCTTTTGAATTTTCCACTAATCCAGTGCTTTGCAGGTGTATTGATGGCCATGTGTCTCAATATCTGAGCCTTCAGATTCACTTTCCAGCTCATCCAATGCACCTGACACGCCAGTCCATACCATGGACTCTCCAATCAACCACATCTGATTAGTATCCTTTTATTTTCTATTTTATTTTAATTTTCTTTGCAAAATTAATTAAAAATAGTTTTAAAAATCCAAAAAATACACAAAAAATATTTTTAGACTTCTAAAATAATATATTATTTTCTGAAATAAAAATATTTTATTTTTCTTCAAAATTTCAATATTTTGCATAATTAATTAGTATATATTTATACATTTGCTTTTTAATTATTCTAACCAATCAAAAACCATAAAAAAAAATTTCTTTATATAAAATATTGTTTATATATTATAAACTAATTTTGTACATATTTTGAATAATTTTCTCTTTGAGTTTTAATTATTTGTATAATTATGTATTAATTAGCTTAATCAATTTCAAATCAATTTCAAAAATTCCAAAAAAATTAGTTTTGTTTTAAAATTAATTGACAAATATTTTGTACATATTCTAAACTTAATTTCTAGGTTTAAATCTATTTTCATCTTTTTTCTTCATTTTAATTTAATTAATCATGCATTAATTATAATTAAAATCAATCATAAAAAATCCAAAAACATGCCTTTTATTTTTCTTGCAATTTAAATTCCTAGATAAATGTATAGGATGTCAAAATCATGTAAATAGGCTAGTTTACATTTCCTGCACAATCGATGTAATAGCGTAGATTTACTTTCCGCACTTTACATTTCCGCATTTTAATTTCCAGCAAATATAAACTGCGTGTATGTCAAAGATAAAATTGAATCGTTAGATCACTAACTTCAAAGATAAAATATCTGAATACAAACACAATCACACTTGCACCTCTTAAGGTAATCCCTTCTCATTCTTTTCAAAATCAAAGTCAAAATTCCACTGTTTTGAGTACAAAATCGAACCTTTTGTTTATATCCGGTGAAAGGATAGATTTTTAAAGGAAATAAGGATAAAGACCTTACAACTCAGGGTAGACCTCCTAGTTTGCTTGCTCAAATCAAAACAAACAAAATTCTCATACACTGTTGTTTTTTCAAAACTTTCCAAAAAGACAATACTTTGTATATATCCAAACACGGATCATTACAAAGTTAACGTTCTTTTCAAAACATCTTTCGAAAGATAAACAAACATTTTGTATACATCCGCACAAGGATCATTACAAATTCAATTTACAAAGGCATTTGAAACCACATATGAGCATTCTAAAGCAATTGAAAAGTGATCGAAAAACAAGTGAGCTAAGCAAACTTAAGAGCCCATGGATAACCATGGATACAAAGGGTGCTAACACCTTCCCTTTGTATAACCTACCCCCTTACCCAGAATTTCTTAAAGGTCTTTTTTCTGTTTCTTTTATAAACCTTTCCTTAATTGGATAAAATAAAAGGTCGGTGGTGACTCTGTGAATTTTCAAAAAATGCGAAAGCATAAGCGATAAAAAAGAGTCAGTTCACGTATCTCTCCCGCTCAGAGGTATGGCCCGAAAAAAAACGGAGGTCCACAACGGGGGCCCGGGACTTATACTCGGGGAGAGGCCCATTGAGTGTATTCATGGCTATGTAAACAAATATTTACAAGAGGGGCTTGGGACTTATACCTACATGGAGGCCCATGGTATTTTTGGGAAGATTTAAAGAAAACCTTCATTTTTGATTTGTTATTCGAGGTTAAAAATCAAATTGATCGAGTTATGTACAAAAAGGTGTATGTACAATGAAATACCTAATTTCATGCAAAGGAATGGGACTTATACCTATGTGGAGGCCCATGTTTTATTTTATAAAACATGGTTGATTGTTTTGTTAAAGAACGCGAGGTTTCGTCGTTTTGAAAACAGTTTGAAAGTTTTGAAAGAAGTTTTTAAAGAAAAATTGTACAAAGAAAAAGGAATGGGACTTATACTCTCTAATATTCGAGAGGCCCATTGTTTTGAAAATCAATTGATCAATCCAAAAAGATTTAATCAATAGTTTCTTTTAAAAAGAAAACCAAAAAGAAAAGGTTTATTTGTTTTGAAAAACCGTGATCGCCTGTTTTAAAACGGTTTGAAATTTGAAAGAAATCAACTTAATTTAAACAAAGACAAATCTTATGTTTAACTAAGACCTAAATGATTAGGGTTTGATCACAAAAAATATTTACAAGTGATTAGGTTAAAAAATCAAATGAAAAATAATATTTTAAAGTATTAAAAACACTTAAAAACATGTCATTTTTGACCTAATAAAAAAACACATTAAATAAACATTTCTTTTGTGATTTTTTTGACATTCATAAAATACATATATTAAATGATAAGTGTGCAAAAAATGAAGTAAAAATGAATTGATTTGATTGGTTAATTAATTAGTTATAGTTGTAAAGAAAATGATGAAAATAAGTGTCAAAAAATTGGGTTTTGGTCCTGCCAGGGTTTGAACCCACGCCCTGAGGTTCACTACTCAAAACAACAACCAACTGAGCTGCGCGCGCAGCTTGTTAGTGACACACGTTCCATTCAATATATTGAAAAACAAACATTTGAAATTTATGAACAAAAAATGTCGCCAAGAACACATCCCTATTCTGATTTTGAATTTTTCTGAAACTGAACCAATTTGATCAAGTGAATAGCCTATCTTGCTCGATTTTTCACAAGGAACATGATGGTATCCTCATAATTCATTTATTTCTTCTCTAAGATCATCAATTTTCTGGAAATCGTGAAGAACCCTAATTCTATGATTCAATCTGAAATCGTGTATGTGCAAGTTATGATGCAATTGATTGAGGGTTAATGATCCATATGTATGCAGAAACATGATGGTAAACCAGTTTTTCATTTATGATGCATGAATGATGGAGTTTGAAGTTCAAAGCACTTACCTCAAAAACTTGCAAAACTGGAAATTGAAATCGTGCCTGGAGGTGTTACAGATGTTACTTCTTGATCTGGACAGCTTCAATGGACCTTATGGAAGGTGTTTGAATGCCTGGAATGATCTGAAAACTCCTGGATCAAAGTGTGGAACCTGATCTGCAGTAGGAGCAAGTGAGGATCGAATTTGATGATGGGGATGTTTCAGATTGTTGGTGAGTGTTTGGATAGTTCATATGTGACATATATGAGGTGTTGGAAGTGTTAGTTTGGACAGATATGAGCTTGAGTGAAATTTGGCATGATAAGGCTCAATATGTGTTCATATGGAAGTGAGGTAGTGATTTTGAGATTTAGGGTGTTTTGGGGTGTGTGAGGGGATCAAACACATCCCATATGATGTTTATGAGTTGTTGGAACCACCATCTTGGCCAGAACTTCAATGGTTTAGAGGTTGAGATTTCTACCTCTTTGAAAACTATGAAACTTGCAATTCAAGAAAGAAGAAGAAAACCTATGATTATGAGGTTTTGGTGTGAGTTTGAAGAGTGGAAATGATCTCTATTTATAGGCCAAGAGTTATGAACTTATACCTCTGCAAGTTGATCAAGGAGTGATGATTTGGCTTAAGAGATAAAATGGAATCTTTTACATTTAATGCAAAATGGTTAAAGTGACTTAACCATGGTTATTCTTCCAAGCTTCTTATCCTCTTCCATTCTGATCTTCAAAACAGAAAATATCTTTCAATTATTGCTTTAATGTGTCATTACTTGCATTAGAGGCCATATAGCATTGAAACTTAGTGAAAAAATGGTGAAAATTCAAGCATAATGGTCACTAATGTCAAAATTCAAAACCATAGCTATGCTCCATATTTTTTCATGCTCTTGGACATTTCGGAAAGCTCATGTTATGTACTTCAAAACCCTAGTTGAAAGTTTCTTCAAGACCTTTAAGGAAATGGGTGAAAAAGATCCATGAACTTTGAAGAAAGTGAGATTTTAAGTGAAATTTTCAAAAGATACCCACTTTGAAGCCCCATATCTCTTAAATGGTTGATCTTTTGGAAAATCATTTTATGTGACAAAGTTGTTTATTGGATCAAAATCTATAACTTTCATGTTGGAAGTTTTTTTCAGTTTGTAGGTGAAATTTTGAGTTATTCCCTTCCAAAGTTTGGAAAAAATCATTGAAAAACACTTGGAAATTTTTCTAAGTATGAAAGTCAAACTTTTGACTTTTTGATTCTTGATTGATTTTTCTTGATTTTTCTTGATCAAATGACTTCATATCTCATATATTGATGATTCAAAACTTCAAAAGTCATGGTTGACCAAAATTCCCCAAAAGTCAATGGTGATCTTGTACAGTTGACTTTTTCAGACGAATCGCGTTTCTGGAGATTTCAAATGGACCAGGCTATCCTCAGCAAATGAATGGTATGAATGGATCACATTGAATTATTGGAGGAATTTGAGCCATTGTTTAAGTTGTGGCACCATGTTCTGATTAAAAAGTCAGTGGTTTAGGTGAATTAGGTCAAAAACCCTAATTGTCGACCTGATGAAATTGATGACTGTGGATCTTGAATTGAGATGTAATTTCCATTGGATATTTTCATAAGGATTATTTGAAGATGATTGAAACCTTTGAGTGATCCCCTGGGGCTTTTTAGGGTTTCCCAAATGTGATCCCTGATTTCAGTCCCTGATAGTTCAAAAACCCTAATCTGATGATTTGAAATTTCACTGTTGATCAGTCCCTGTGTTGGGGATGTCTTGAGTCCATAGATTAGGTCAAAATGATGTACTTGGGGTCTTGAGGCCATGTCCCAGGTCATTAGGTCAAATCCTGAGTAGAAATTAGGAGTATGCTATCTTCAGTCAAAACCCTAATCTGATCGATTCAGAGCCTTTGAGCTTGTTGAAATGGATCTTTGAGGACTAAATGTTGATTGTTGATGAAGATAGTCCATTTGAGATGAAGGGAGATCAAAACCCTAATTGATTGTTGCTTGTACTGATGAGTGACTTCTTGTTTAAATCCTGCTGAGTTACAAGTAGCAAACACAAGCTATGCAATTTGTTAGAGATGCAAATGATGCATATGCAAATGATATGAGGTGGTATCTTAGGTCAAAAATTGGGGTATGACAGGTCTGTTCGTGTTTTTTCCAATCATACGTTCTAAAGTTGAATGGGAGAAAGATTCCAATTTCATATTAGATTTTGTCGTCAACCTTCAAGTCATGCTTTATGGTTACATCCAAACGATATTATTTTCGGAATTATTAGAAAAATTGTAGTAAAACTTTACCGAGGAACTTTTATAAAGTACTAGTGAGCTTAATGATCACACGGGATCAAAAGAGAGGGATGCATATTTTGACATGTTTAAAGTAAGGCATATAATTTATTTTTTACTAGTTTGATGATAGTGTATATTTTTTAAAGTTTAATCAACAATGCTTCTTTTTTGCCAGTCTCTTGTTTGGTGGGAGCCTGATAGCACTAAATCGCACTGCATAATTGACTCGATCTGCACATGTTTTTCATTGTTTTTAGCATTATTTTCTTGTGTTATGTTTGTTCTTGGCTCATTTGCAGGTATTGTACCCTTTTAGAGCTCCCTTTGAAGAAGCCAAGCGAAAAGGCCAAGAAAACGGGATTTTTTTAGTCATTTTGTGCACATGGCGTCCAGCTCAGCGGACGCTATAGGAGGCGTCGTGACGTGTCCCACAACTCCCAGTGGATAATTGCCATGTCCTCCGTGATCTCCCCCCTTTCACACTCAGCGCCGCAGACCTCCCCTCTGCGACCGCGACTCTCACAAATGAGATCCCGCCCAAAAGGAGTTGGGAGGCATTTCTGTCAAAGCATAGCCTCCAGAACTTCTATAAATAACTGTTTCCATTTCATTTCTCATCATCCAACTTAGTCTACAACACTAAGCCTATACTCACTTCTTGTAAAAGCAATAATTCGCCACATCGGGGGATTATTGTACCATAGTGTGATTAGGTTGGAGCATTTTATTTAAAATCTTGCCGCCATTTTACTTCAAGCGTAATTTACTTTCAATTGTACCATATTTAAAGACTCCGATTTGGAGCAGGTTCCTTATTTACATGCTTTATTTTATTCAATCACTTTTCCTTACATTGCTTTAATTACTTTACTTCATGCCTTGCTTTTATTACCATGTTCAACCACTTTTATATCTTTATCTTTATTTCCATGTCTGGCTAAACTTTTAAAGTTTAGAATGTAAGGATCATTGTCATGATAGTGTTCCAACTGTTGTATTAATAGAAACACTGTTGTGGATGTTTTAACTTTTAACTCAAGTTTTCTGTACTTAACTTTTTTATGGATAAGAACGAAAGTCTTCCATTCTAAAAGATGAAACTTGATTAGTTTTTAACCGAACAAAAAGGGCGAAAGTGTTTTTCCTAGTTAATTAGGGATCTTCAACATATTTAGAAAATGATTTTAAAACTGTTTTCGGACGCGTTTATAGGTTTGAAATCTGATTCGTGGCCTAAAGCCAAAAATCTTTTTAAGTTAATCCTTCCAAGTTAAAATCACTTTTTTACTAAGTTAAAGAAACTAATTTATTAAAAATAGGTTTGCATCTATAAAGCGGTAAGCACCTTTTATAAGTGACAATAAAAGGATTTGATTAAAGAGTAAACTCGGTTCTTAGTATGCGAAAGCGACAAGTTCCTGTTAAATTGTTTCTTTTTATAAGTAGAAAATATTGCCCCATAAGTAGTTCTATCTAAATGCAACTGGAATATTGTTTGATTAATGTGAATTACATTCGAGCCTGTCTTTTATTTGAATTTATTTTATCTCTTTATTTTCCTGCACTACACACATCGCAACTAAATCGATCTGCCTTAAATAAGCACCTTAACGATAGAGTTGATAGATTGACGATTGGTCTCTGAGGAATCGATAATATTTTGTATTACTCAGACGCGATTCGTATACTTGCGAATAACATGCATCAGAGCCGTGTGATGACGCCAAAATGAAAGATGAGTTTTATAAACAATGTGGCATAAGATATATTTTATAAGACTAGGAAATAGGTGAGAAAGCCGGATTGGATGGGTGAAGATATATATGGAAGTATCTTCTTGATGGGTGGCAACAAGAAGATTTCAAACAACTCCCCAACAAAATAAGAAGAATCGAGCATCAATTAGAGGTGGGGCGGCCCATACCACATGATGTAGAGGTCATCATGATGTTGCTATTGAATTGGTGTGCATTTTATTTTAAATCATAATGCATCAAAATATTTATATCTATATTAATAGTAATCATGTATGTTGTCTTTATTTATAGGAGAAGAAGTTAAATCGACTACCCAATCCTGACGAGCTCTTCATGGTCACCCATAAAAAAAGGATGGGAAGTGGGTTCACTGTCATGCAGAGAAAACACATGTAAGTTTAAAAAGATTCAACTTTTGATTCTGGTTCGTTTTTGTTACACTCCATTGATATATCATTTCATTATCTTGTGTATAGGTTTGGATTCTGTTGAGTAGAAATTATCTGCTGCAGAGATTGCTTAAAGATATTTTAGAGTATATTTTTGTTAATAAATGTGGTTGGACCTAACTTATCCCTACAAAACCAGCTAGTATGGTGAGGATTGCTCCTATTTATAAGCACATGTTTAGGCCATATATTGTCTCATGTGAGACTCTTAACAATTTTAAAGAAATTAAATATGTGATTTGTGAGATCCATTTTGAATTCTCAAAGGTTGTATTATTAATAACACAAATGACAGTTGGTCTCAGATCAAAACTTACATATGGTTCTACATAATTCTGCTTCATGGTACTTCATAATTCTTTCAAGAGTAGTACATATAATTCTGCTTCATGCTTCATGCTTCATGGTGCCATATATTTAATTCTTTCAGTAGTACATATGGTTCTGCATCGAAATCTGTATTCAAATTCAAGGATTATGACAACATCAAAATTAAATTTATGATGATACAAAATTTAACTACCATATTTAAGTATGATTTTATATTAAAAATTATGTTAATTAACTCATATTGACACAATTATTTTGTGTTGTACGGGAAGATTAGGTGAATCCTTTAACACAAGCCACACAAATAGACAATAATGTGGATGGATCAGAAAAATTACAACTTCGGAAAGAAGCTGCTGAGAGTAAGTCGCGAGGCCGGTGTTACGGAGCTGCAAAAATGGCGGTAATATAAAGTATGGAGTGTCTTACTTGACACAAGTGATAGTTACAAACCATTTTGCTTGGGATAAGAAATCTACTTGAGTAACTAAGTAAAGTAAGTCTAAACCCGTGGCAATTACAACCATTTTGATCCTCTCAAACATTTTTACAAGAAGAATCATTGCAGTAACATGTTCCACTTTTGTATCTTCTGAAAAGGTGAGATTATCTACATGATCATAAAGATAACTCGACTATTGGATTGACAAAAATATATAGTTATGAAGAGTTATCAAATGGAGTAAATGACAAGAGGTACTCATGGAGTGAATGACTTTTGTCTGTGAATTAAAGTATAAGACATTTACTTACTTCTAATTTATACTGTCTGAACTGAAATAGTATTATCTTTGTATGAACAATATCTTCAATGCATCAGTTTATAAGCTCAATATAAATGAGAAAAAAAGTAATCAATTATGACTTGAAAAGTACCATACAAAAGTGTCAATCTAACAAACTAAAAAACATAGTATGTTAAAGAACATCAATCCTGATTATGTTACTTAAACAAGTTGCATGAATTTAGAACCAAAAACAACATGGATTCTTTAACTTGTTCCATTTATTTATGCTTCATCTTGCCACATACTAACAAAGCAGTGGAACACAAAGATGCTACTTATGAGCAAAATATACGAAGATGCAATCAAACTACGATAAAATACAGACTTAATATAAGCTAAGAAAATCAAATCTTGTTCAAATCATTGGCAACCATATGGTTCCTCTAAAACAAGTTTACAAGAAGAACCACATCAATAGAAAGCACCTCTTTCATCTTCAATTCATCAAACTGGCTATTTTTCACCCACTGCCTCTCCTGAAAACAAGACAAAAATATTACTTTCCTTTTCAATATTCAATTCATCAAATAGTTTGCATTGAATCATCCAAAAGTAAAATTGGTACTAGTAGGATTTTAAGAAAATGAAGATCAAATAAACATTTTCTTTTCATTAGCAAACACATTTCTGGTTTAGTTCACAAGCAAGAACATTTCTTAGCAAATATAATCATAGCTAAAAAAAACTCTTTGCATGAAACAAACCAATTATAACAATAAAAGATTGATTTAACTTTATTCAACAAATATGCAAAATATTTGATTCTGTGCAATATTTACATAACTAGTTTGAACAAAGATAAAGAGTTAAAATTCTAGTTGAACTAATATTAAATAGTAAAGATAGTTTCGTAAGCCTAAAAAATCAAAAGAAAAAGGTTTCTAACATTATAGAAAAGTATCAAACAAACATCAAGTGAATCTTGGAATAAAAGTTGCAGAAAAAAGTATACATTAAATTGAATTTTAAGAGATCTTCAAATTTCAGAGAGGACGATAAAAAAGTTTAAAAAAACGGACCTGAAATCGGAACACAACTCATTCTCATATTGTGAGTTGGTCATTTATTTCTATGACAGGGATGTGAGCTATTTTGGACCAATTTCCCACCCTTTTATACCTTTCTTCTAATAAAGGGCAATCTCTGATGCTGAGGTTTTTAAGAGAGGTAGGGAGGTTGTCTTCTGGTAATGACTCAAGTTGTTTACAACCAACAAATTGAAGTGATTTCAGCGAGGAAGGAAGGCAGTTTTCTGGCAATGACTTGAGATATTGATAAATAAAAAAGTCGAGATTTTGAAGAGAGGAGAGGTGTCGAAGCCCATTTCCTTCAAAGGAAATATTACCACCAACATAAAGAGACACAAGGGAGACGGGGAGCATGGAATCAATTCTCAAGGTGTTATCCATTTCACCCTTTTCTCGAATTGCCAATCTTGAAAGAGCAGTTAGGTCTTGCAGACTCCATTCCTTTACATGCGGCTTTGTTTCTCGAAAAGAAATATCAATTGATTGTAATTTTTGGGGTAGAAAAACTCTTTCACAAAATGACAACTCTCCATGACAGGAAAGATACAAATATTCAAGATTGGTGAGCGTGTCCAACCGATGATCGACTTTAAGTAATTCAATTGATCTAGGGGATGCGATTAGAATTGATAGGAGGGTTGACTGCCGACGTGAAGGACTTTCTGAAATAAAAATGGAATTCATACTCCTACAACCAGAAATGTGAAGTCTTTGGAGTGCGGGGAACCCATCAAGTGGAAACGATGTAAGTGAATCACAGCTATTCCATATATCAAGATTCACAAGTGATGTGTAATTTTGAAATGTTTCGAAAGGCATAAAGGATAAATTCCTGCACTTACTAATACAAAGTGATTGCAATGAAGTGGGTAGACCATTTGTGGGAAATGCAGTGAGAGGTTGAATATGCTTGAGTTCCAAGTGAGTAAGACAAATACTACTTGTGATTGTTTTAGAAATAAACATTGGGTAACTTTCAGCAGCAACTGCATGTTGCAAGGGAGAGTCGGTGGAAAAAACTTCATGATTAAAATCTTCTTCAATTGTCACTATTTTGATTGTCGATAGCCAATTCAAAATATGGGGTGTTTCCAATAGCTTATAACAACCTCCTATTTTAATTTCTTCCATGCAAGAAAGGTGGCCGGGAACATCTCCCATTAGTTCAGGACAATTATGTAACTCCATAGTTCGAAGTCGGGGAAATGAATAATTTACGCCTTCAAAGGAAATCCAATCCTTCCAATTTGGCATGCTGCGAAATTTCATATGCTCAAGGGAAGGAAATGGTTGGAAGGTAGGATTGGAACATTCTCCTTCCTCAACACAATAGAACTCTGGGCCAATTGTCTCCAATAACAACAAATTTGATATACTCAGCTTCTTGAGAGAAGGTAGTTGGCCTAGCGGTGGAAGTTTCGTGCAATATTTACAATTATGAATGCCAACGGACACCATGTTAGAAAACGAAGAATTTCCCAACCAATTTGGAAAACTTGTCCCACCGTACAACTCAATTTTTAGGCTCTTCAGCTTTATTGGTGGTTGCAACATTTCAAGCACAGCTTTTACCTGAGTCTTCATTTATTTTCCCCCATATCAGCTCTAACTTCTCAATTTTTTCTTTGCTTTTCAGGTTGGCATCTTCTGTCTCTTTTGCATCAACGACATTGTATAGATTTTTTATGATAAATTTTCCTTGTAGGTTTGGGTATTTCCTTAGCTCTTTGATACTTAACCCTTTATGTCGCTTACCCACTAAAAACACAGTCAAAGTTTGGAGGTTTTCTAATCCACCAATTTCCATAGGCAACTCTTTTATGTCAGTCTCACTTATGTCAAGGTGACGTAAGTTGATTAAATTTCCCATATGCACTGGCAATTCAGTGAGACTCTTGCAACCTAATAAATTCAAAGTTTGCAAATTGTAAAGGCTACATACTGTATTCGGCAAGGTTTTGATACTTGTGTTGGAGAGATCTAGATATCGCAACTGCACCAAATTACCAATTGAATCTGGTAGCTTGGTGATGTTTCCATATTGTGATAGGGATAACATGCGCAACCTTTTGAATGTTGGTAGCAAATCATCAACCACCTTAATGGATAAATAATTAGGCCACTTACCATAATAAAAGGGAAGGAAGCTTCGCAAGTATTTAAAGTTGTAGAAATGCTTAAACTTCATGAAAATATCATAATCTTCTTGATTATATGACAAATGACGAACCTTTTCTGAGATGTCACCACATTCAGACCGAGAACAAATTTTTCCAGAGATGGTGGTAGCCAAATCATTGATAAGGTCATGCATAACATAAAAATTTCCACGAGCACCATCATTTGATTGTTGAATTAAGGATCTAGACAACAATTCTGCAAAGCAGTCATCACCTACCTCCTCCGCCAATTTTCCCCCATGAGAATAATCAAGGAAGCCCTCTGCCATCCACAACAAAACCAATTGCATCCTATCAAGTGCATAATCTTTTGGAAAAATTGAACAATATGCAAAACATCTTTTCAAATGAGAGGGAAGATATTGGTAACTCAAATGCAAAGCAGGCATAATATTATCATTTGGTAAGTTCCATACACTACTGTTCAAAATCTCAGTCCACTCCGTTGTGTCTACCCTTGAACGTAGAAGTCCTCCGAGTGTCTTAGCAGCTATTGGCAATCCACCACACTTTCTTGCAATCTTCCTACCAATCTCTTCAAGGGCTGTGTTTTTACTAGCATGATATTCTTCACTTCCCAGTGCATGTTTTGAGAGTATAGACCAACAATCTTCATGTGACAGAGGGTCTAATTTATAAATAGGAAATGTCTTTGCCATCTCTGCAACTTTTTGTTGACGCGTTGTTATAATCACCGAACTTCCAGGTTTTCCATCAACAAAGGGACTTACTAGCTCATCCCAGTCATTGTAACTATCATTCCACAAATCATCCAGCACAAACAAAAATCTTTTCTTCCTCAAGTTTTTATTTAATTCAACTCGAAGAATATCAAGATTATCGCTTTCCCATACCTTAGAAGAAGCAGAAGTTGTATTTCTAACAACAGATTCAAGGAGAGACTTGGTTACTCTTACAACATCGAAGTCCTCTGATACACAAACCCAGACTTTGAAATCAAAATGTTGTTCAACTTTTTCATTATTGTAGACCAGTTGTGCAAGAGTTGTTTTTCCAACACCTCCCATACCCAAAATTGCAACAACACCTAAGTTATTATTTTTGCTGATGCCACTGTCTGATAAAAGCATATTGATGATTGTATCTTTATCATCATTCCTACCGACCATGACAGATTCATTAACCCCTGAACTTGAAGGTGGTCTTCGAGAAACTCTAGCACTTTTTGTTTGCAATCCAAGGGTATCTTTATGTTGTGCAAAAGGTTCAAGTGTTTCACACATGATCTTCAATTGGGAATTGATATCTCGATAGAAGTTTTTGAATGGAGATGAAAGAAAACTCAACACCTGATTAGTTCTGCTTCCAGCTTGTCTATTCTCCATCTTGCACCGAAGGGAGTCGTAACTTATTTCATTGACCAAATCCTCAGCATCTAAGACAACATCTTTCAAGTCATCTAGCCATTTTTTGACAGCAAGATTGTTGATCTGCCTCTCTTCTGCATCATCCAGCACAGCCTGAAGAGTGAGCAGGGTTGTTTGTAACTTTCTCAAGAGGGAGACATCCAGCTTGGTGTTTCTGATGTAATCAAGAAACTCAGTTGAGGCAAGTTTCTCAAGTAAGGTTTGAACAGTTGCAGAGAGAAAAGCACCTCCTATCATAGTTGCAGCTGCAGCCATCTTGTTTCAAGTAAGGAAGTTGTATCTAATAGGTGAATTTTGAAAGAGATAAAGAGGTATGGAAATTGAGGTATAGCAGTAATTGCAAAAGTAAGGAGCAAAGACTCAATATCATATGAATGAATGGTTTGGCTGTAAAGATAGACACCAGAAGACTGGCATGTGAATGAATAGCATTAGTAATGATACTTTTTTGTTTGAAAGCAAAGTTCACTAATGGTTTATGGACCCATATCCCAATATATGTAAAGAAAAGTTGTTATCTTTAAAAAAGCATTTGGCATCTTTGAATAAATTGCATTATTAGTTACTGGTGTGTTTTCTACTATTATAAATTCAAATTTCAAGTAATAGTTATTAGAGAATAAAGTGTAATGTGTATAATATTAGTTTGCTGGTATAATTGAAAAATTAACAATTAATGCTTGCGTACCAAGGTTAGAGCAGAAGTTTTCAACAGAAATATTTTGGACCATATGGATTCAGAATATTACAGCGCCTACTACATTCTAATCTTGCTTATGTAGATTATGAAGAATATACAAAGATGCTGATGATAAGAAAATAAATACTTAATAACTAAGTTAGTCTAAACCTGTGACAATTACAACCATTTTGCTCCTCTCAAACATTGTTACAAGAAGAATCATTACAATAACATGCCCCCCTTTCGTTTTCAATTCATCAATTGAACTTATTTTCATCCACTTTGGCCTCTCCTGAAAAGACGACAAATGTATACATGTTCGTTAAGATAATTCAACAGTTAAGATAATTGCAACCATCCTCGGCTACAAGATTGTAGGATTTATGATTACCTTCAAAGCAAACATTCCCAAGAGAGAGGATCCTTTAAGGGCACGGTCGACAGAAGGTGACACATCAGGAGGTGTGTTGCTGATGAACAGTCCATATAATATAAGCCCATACCATATATCAACATGATAAACATCTGCAGCAACAAGCTTTTGTGTTCTCTATTTGGAAACATGCAGATTAGAGATGATTTTCGACAATGTAAACAAAACTCTAAAATGACTCAAAGACATATACATAGTAAAATATATTAAAGCAAATTCATGACACAACAAGTTTATTAATATGACAGTAGCTCTATTGTCATACAGTGAGCAGCACGTCCGTAGATGAAATGGACATTATGGCCTTATTCTCATATGTTACTCAAACAACATGTAAGGATTCCACTACATAAATAGATCGTTACACGATGCACCAAAGACAAGGAGAATCACTTCCAGGAAGCATAGAAAAAGCTACGAGGTTCTTATTTGGAGTCAATTGTTTCTTATAGAAAAAGCCCTCCTTAGTGGATGCAGTTCAACCTTCTCTTCATGATCCTTGCTTCAATTGGCTAAATCAATATCCTCGCTCTCGTTAAACTCGCACCTTGACTACACCCTTCTCAGATTTGTGACCCAGACAATCATCCTAAGCAATCTCTTCCGGTTCAGCAATGTCCAATTCCCCATCCCTTGCCATTGTCACTACTGGTGCCTAACCCGGTTGACTCGAAATTTTTTTAAGCACCAAACCTTACTCAATAGGGCAATAAAAAGATGAGAATGAGGATAATTGACTACCGCTAAAAGTCAAACTACAAGTACACATTAAATAATTGAAAACTACATGTATGGTAAGAAGAGATACATCCTTCAAGCATTAATGGATCAATACTTTCTCTGATATAGATTAAGAGGCTTCATCTAATTAGAGTGAAAGAAGATCTTCCCTTCCTATTACTCTTTGTTAAAGCTATTTCCTCTTATGGGAAGCAATCCCTTTGCTTTTTATTTAAAATATATTTATGACTCGTTAGTTTTAACTAAAAAAAAAATCTTTGTATTTTTAAAAATAATTTTTATAATTTTATTTTAAATATTAAAAGTTTTTTATATTCATTTTTTTATAAATTAAAAGTTTAATTTTGACTTCTTATAATATAAATATATATTATTGAAGATTAAAATATAGTTGAAATCAAAAACATGTATCTCAAAAATGATGTAACATTAAAAAAATTCAAAAAATTATTTTAGGTATTTTATTTTCTTATTCTAGCTAAGGGAAGAAGAACAAATCTTAAAAAACTACATATGTGATAACGCGCATAACTTCTACCTTCTCCAACTCTTCTTGTTACCTAACGGTCACTAAAGCTAGCAATAACTAGAACTAATGAACTTAGTTGACTCATCATAATAACCGCCTCTTCTAGCCTGATAGTGCTTTAAAAAAGTCTTCTGAAAGACAAAGTTCACTTCTAAGTCTTTGATCTCACCCAATTTTGTATGCTACAATAGTTTGAAGAGTCTTCTTCCCTTTTTTTAACTTATAACTAATAAATCTACTATCTATTTAATAATAATAGATTGATCAAATTGCCTAAATTACCCTTTCACCAAAATTTATTTGCACTAATAAAAGGTCATTTTTGTAACTAACAAATTAAATATTCACTCTTTCAACTTTATTGAATGGATGTCCCAAGTGTTAGCTTTTCATTGGTCTGAATTAAATAACATTTTCACTACAACTTTATTGCATGAATGATGACATCACATGTAAGCCATGGATGATGGAAGTCATATTTAAATTTCTTTTACATTTCATTTTTCCACACTTTCTTACTTTTATTTTAATTTTTCTTAATTTATTTATTATCACAAAAAATATTAATAATCTATTTTTAAATTTTAATCTTACTAAAAATTCCAAATTTCCTTCACATTTCATTTTTCCATACTTTCATTTTAATTTTTCTACATTTATCTATTATCGTAAAAAATATTAATAATCGATCATTTAATTATTATTCTCAAAAATATTTAATTATTTCACGGGCCACTATCAACTCAATATTTAATTTTTTTAATCGATCATTACACATTTTCTCTATCTTAATTAAAATTTCTCTCACATTTTTTCACACTTTCTTACTTTCATTTTAATTTTTTTCTCTATTTATTTATTTATTATCTCACGGGTCACTATCAACATAATGTCTATTTTATTTTAATCAATCATTATCTTTATTTGAGAGATAATATATTTATTTTTATTTTTTTCTCCATCTCACGATTTTTTATCATTATTTAATACAATTAAATTTCCATGATTATTGTTTATTTTACATTTGGTTTTAAATATATTTTATATCGCATCAAATTATTTTTTTATTTCACGGGTCATTATCAACATAGTAGCTATTTTATTTTAATCAACAATTACTATTAATTGAGAGATAGTTTTTATTTTTAAATGTTAATATTTCATTTTTATTATCTCCATCTTATAGTATTTTTTTTATATGATTATTTAATATAATTGAATTTATATGATCATTTTTCATTTATAATTAAATCATAGTGAACTATATCATTTTCTTTTAATTGTTGTTGGACCGTCAATTATTAAATTACCTGACCCAATTTTGCTATTGTGTTCTTAACCTATCTTAAACATTTTTTTGTGGATCATTGTTTTCTATATAATTATTGTTAAACAATTCCTTTTAATTATGCATATTGCATATAATTCCTTTTATT
This sequence comes from Vicia villosa, assembly GCF_029867415.1. Classification (NCBI taxonomy): domain Eukaryota; kingdom Viridiplantae; phylum Streptophyta; class Magnoliopsida; order Fabales; family Fabaceae; genus Vicia; species Vicia villosa. The sequence goes on along the minus strand of NC_081184.1, from coordinate 73,839,883 downwards.
TATATTATTCATATCATTAAAAAAATACTACACCAGAAAAAAATCACCCGTGCGGAAGCACGGGTCTCTAACTAGTTACTAACAATATAAACAACTGTTCCAACTCACGAAGAACACCTCTAATACAAAACATAAAATAGTTATTAGCTAAAAATTAAAAATTATGAGTAATTAAATATATAAAAATATTGAAAAAGTTTTAATTAAATATATATTTACAAAACATATCAATTGTGTATGGAGAATATTTGACCCTTATGCCACACTTTTCACATTTAATTCCATAAATACCATACTTTGAAACATAATTCCATAATTTCTACACTTTATTTTTTAACAAAAATATGATGGGCAAACCACAAAATGATAGATGGGGCTTGCCTAGTTGGGCTTCTATGCATTTAACAAATTTTCATATTAGATGTTCATGTTGATTTTGACAATTTTTTTATAGACTTTTATGGATGAAAATTCATGTTGAAACCCCAAAATATCTTTTGGAGATCCATCTCCGAAAACATCCAAAAAAAATTGGGATATTGATTAATTCGGTCATGCGTATCCGAAAAAAACCCAAAAAATTATCAAAATTTTTTTCGGAAAATTCCAAAAAATTAAAAAATTTAGAATATTAATTAATTCAAACATCTTAAAATTGATATAATTTATAACTTATGAATAATAATAATAATGATAATTATACTGTTCATATTTCTATTCTAATTACAATTATAAATTAAAAAATAAAACTCATAAAAAATTTCATTAATTTTTGATAAAGTTTATATTAATAATTACTAAAATTATAACTAATACACAACAATAATGATTATATAAAAAATAAATACATTATTAATTATTCAACAAAAATTTAAAATAAAAGAGATCATGTAAGAATAAAATTATTTACTACTTTATTCATATTTTAATATAAATTTGAAATTACATAGTTTTTTAAAATAATAAATAAAAATCACAAATATAAAAATTATTTTAATAACTAATTATGACAAAAAATAATTTTTAACTTTAAAATTGTTTAGAAATTTTTGTTTATTAAATGAATTTTTTTAACTATAAAATTTTTTTTGAAAATTAGTTTATGAAATGATTTTTTTTATGTATCATAAAAAATAATAACTAATCATTAGTTGGATTAGTGGTGATTGGCGCTGAATTTAGTAGGGAGGACCACAGTTCGATCACCGCAGCTATGATTGGGAGGGGCTGGAACCATTTGATGCAAGAACAGTGACCTCCGAAAAAAAGTGTCTAGAATATTTCAGATATGCATCTCCGAAGACACTCCTTTTTCAAAAAAAAAGTGTCTTAAAAAAGTGTCTAGAATATTTCAGATATGCATCTCCGAAGACACCCCTTTCCCAAAAAAAAGTGTCTTAAAAAAAAATATCTTCGGAGATGCACTTTCAAATTGTAGAAGTATTTTGAATTTTCCACCACGGGTTGTTAAGAAGTCAGAGACGTCTATAAAGATATTGTCTTTATTTTTCATTATAATTTCTTGAATAAAATTGTTGTAGGATCTTATTTTAGTAAGTGACAGAAATCAACGAAAAATCAAGTAACCTGCGAAAATTTGTAAAATCTACAAGTAAAATTTTTCATGGAAAAATTTATAGTTCTGTAGAAAATTTCGCAAGTAAATAGGTAATTTCATATGAACACAATTTATGAAAAAAATAATAATTTAACTGAGTGAGAGGATTTCCTCAGTGGTTCACTTATAATTTTATTTTAAAAAAATAAAGTGTAACATTTTGGAGTTTTTAAATTTTAATATAATTTAGATAAATGTTAGCATGCATTTTTTGGGTGTTAGCATGCATTTTTCGGGTGTTAGCATGCATTTTTTGAAAATATACTTTCGAAACTCCTAAAAGTAGGTGTTTTTGGAAATGCATATCCGAAAACAATTCCAATTGATGTTTTCGAAGATTCATTTCTGAATTCTGAAAAAATCTAGAAAAAAAATTACTTCAAAAATGCATTTTTGAAATAGGGATGTTTTTTGAGTTTTCGTTGGAGATTCTTCCCATAGGAGGATCTACAAAGAAATTCTCAAAAATAATTGAACCGACTGAAATCATCAGGGTCAGCCCAAGGGCCAAGCTACTAAAGCTAGAGCTTTAGGCCTCAAAAATTTGGGGTTAAAAAAGCCTCAAATTTTTTATTTATTTAGATATAAAAATACATAATGACATTTGAATTACATATATTATTGTAGTTGAATTGTTAATATATAGGTCTCTTTTTCTATTGGTACTTAGTTCAACTCTTAACAACCACAAAATTAATATTTTGAAATAAATTTTAAAGACGTCACTTTAAAATTTACTTTAGACCTCTAATCAGGTTGGGCCGGCCGTCGAAATCATTTCACTACAACCAAACTGAACTAATTCAGTGGTTTAGTGCACTTCATTGTCGAATCAAACTGTTTTGTACTAATTCAATATTCAAATAGTAACTCTGAATCTACATTAGTTTCACCTTCAAAACCTCGCTTTTCACACCTCTACAGTCACATAACTGAACTCCCCAAGAACCTCGCTTTCCACAATATGGATGATGTTAGATCCACTGTTTCCAACAAATTTCATATATTACTCTAACAGTGACGAAGTTATTTCTTTTTAATTCAAAGGCATATTTCAAACCTCGGTGCTACTGAAACTAGAGTTGTTCAAAAATATGGTTAAATGAAGTGTATACTTAAACTGTACAATAAAATAATTGAACCATTTAAATGGTTAATGAACTTAACCATTTAATTTAAACAATTCAAATTCAGTTTAAAACCGGTTCAGAATCAGTTTCCTTTTATAAACTATTTTAATTTTATATAAATTAGTTTTTCATAAAAAATAAATCTTTTTTCAAAAAAAATTTTTCAAAAAAATTTTTTTTTCTCTAAAACAAAAATAATAAATTTTGGGGAAAAAATTATAAAAATACATTTTTTCCTATAGATTAAATATTTTTTTAAAAAAAATCTGAATAATAATTTAAGTCATAACCTCTTGATCAAAAGTTGGACTAATTCTACCTATCATGAATTTATTCAACTATAAACTACATTATTCAAGTACATGTATCATGAATCCATTCAACAAATGTTTAATTTTATAACTCTATGAAAGATATTAGAATTTTAAGAGTTTAAGAGTAAGTAGCTAGTAAATTTATAAATGTTTATGAGCATGTTTTTTATATTATTATTATTATTATTATTATTATTATTATTATTATTATTATTATTATTATTATTATATCTTGTTTTGGGACCGTAACCTTAAAACAAGAATGTTATTTTTACACCAACAATGACATATACACCGTATTTTTATACGGTTTGATTCTGTTGCTATTTTTAATAATTATTTTTTTACTTTGTTTTTAATATTATTAAATACAAATTGTTGCAGTATTTTATAAGGTGTAAGCATAGGTGTAAATATTTGGGTGTAAGCATAGCAATGCTCACCTTAAAATGAAAAAACTCCACAATAATAATACATCCAATGTAGTGTTATAAGACTATTTCAATGGTGCAAAAGTACAACAAATGTGGACACATATATTGCATTATACGCTGACGTAAATTGCATGATCACTCTTGAGCTGCTTTCGTTTACACAAAATGTGAAAAAAATACAAAACAACATCACAGTTTAATTCAAAGATTTTGTCAAAAACAGCTAATCAAAAATTTGAATTAATATTAGAAAAAGTTAGTAGTTGATAGCAGAAGGAGATGTATACCATCTCATTTATTCATCCATTTAAATTAGTAGGGGAAAAAATTATTTAAAAATGTCTAAAATTAAACCACCTACAGCCTGTAATAACATTGAGAGAAATTTACTTTAATCCATAACGTTTTTTTTAAAATAAATATTTTGAAAATATAATTATTTTATGAAATTAAATAAAGATTTTAAAGAATTTAAAATATAATATTGGTTTAAATTGCAAACTGATTATAAACTAATTTAAAAGTATAAACTGGTTTTAAATTAGTTTTAAATTGAATTGAAACTATTTTAACAGTTAACTGGATTTTTATTGAAGTGGGTTTTGCAAATTGAACTGAACTATAAATGCAGTTTGGTTCAGTGCAGTTCATGAATTATGAACACCCCTAAGTGAAAGCGTTGTAAGCAATATGCGTCAGAAACAACATGATTCATAACTCTGATTATTTCCATTTTGTTAGTTTTAAATTAATCGGAAAAAAAAAAGAAGAAAAGATGGTTAGTGTTTGCAATGATGTTTGCAGTTTGATGTGCAATGTTTTAACAATTAGTAACTGTTCACCCAACCGTAGATATTGAAAGTGTGGTTAGTGAATACATTATTAAAACACAATTTGGTTCATGAATAATATAACTAGTTTGGTTATTTTAAATGTAATTTGGTTCAGTTCGTGGTTCGATTCAAATCTAAATAGATATTTGAAAAGCTAAAATTTTGTTCCTCATGGGACAGATGTCGAACGCGATGTCATGTCAATTGGTTCGACAAGTTACACCAAAATCACCATAACTTATATAAGATGATGGAGCATAAAAGAAATAATTAATACAATCAATTGGTAACCCAGTTTAAAGGAACCTGCACCTACGTCTGAATGGTTGGCTTCTTGTAAGAACAAGATTTGGTTATGTATTTCAGAGTTTGGTTAATATATATTCTGACATAAAAAGTATTTTTAAGTTATAAAGTAAAGTTGGTTAATTGAATATTATAAATTGGCTAATATAGTTCACAGTTTGGTTATCGAGTGTTCCGATATGAAATATTAAGTCTTACGTACTAAACTAACTTTGGTTAATATTATGTATTAAGTTGGTTAATACAGTTCATAACTAGGTTAATGAGTTTTCAAATATAAAAAAAAATTAAATAGTAAAATAAAGTTGGTCAATGAAATGTAAATGTTGATTAATACATTTATAATTTAGTGTCTGAACATGTTTAATAATATGTATTTTATTGGTTAATGAAATAGTGAAAGTGGTTAATAAATTATAAATAGAATAAATTGTTAATGACGTATATTTTTGTGCTTAATGAAATTGTGAAGTTGGTTAATAATATATATTTGTATTATAAAATAAATTTTAAAAAGAAATATTTTTTTGTAAAAAAATTTATTTTTTATAAATAATATTATTTTAATAAAAAAGACTGTTCATCGTATTTATACCGTGAACAGTGTATACGATGTAAGTATTTGGTGTAGGCAATGATGTATAAATTGAATTACTCAAAATTATTTAATAATGTGAATAATATTACTCCTAAAATTAAATATTATAAAAAAATATAAATAGACTAAGGATTTAATGGATATGCACTCACAGTGTAAAATAGTTTTACACTGTCATCCAATAAAAAACTAACAAATTGCCAATTTGATCCGCTGTCGCGCGCAGATCAAAAACGAGTTGTTTTGAATAAAACCGTAGAAAGCGACAAGTGACTCGCGTATCGTATCACAAGGATTCTCGTTGTATATTAACCAAAGGTAAATTGATTTAGGGGGTTTTTTGGTTTCTGATTAACAAAAAGTGTTTAAAATAAGTGATTATCAAAATAAGTTGAAACGATTAATCTACTGTTTTAGCTTCCTAACTTATCATCGATCCAAATAATTTCCAACTCACAAGCGGGTTCTATTCCCTTTTCGATTATAAAAACAATTATACAAGCGCAATTGATATTATGTGATGTATGTTCCTAATTCCCGAATTAAGCAAACGGATTATATATAGCAATCGTGAATTAAGCAAACACGACAAACATACGCGGATTAAGCAAACGCGATTAAAGTATAGGAACATGCAATCATCGAAATTAATCAATCTAACCTTGGATAATATCGAATTAAGCAAACAACATATCAAAGATTATAATTGAAAGGAAATAGATTAATTGGAAAATATAAGAACCTCAAAGTATCGGCGGAAACCATAACCAGCAGAAATTGCCTTCGGGGATTAGTTCCTCATCATTCGTACAAAGCTTTCAAAATTATTTGGTGAAAAGTAAAAAGTGATATGAACACTACGGCCAGACCTAGGTACTAGAGAGAAACAAGAATTCGGGTCATAACTCAACTGGGTCAAACAGACATAACCCAGGCCCAAAACTAACGATCCAAAACTAAATAAAAAACTAGTGCTGCAACTTCAACGAATTTCAAGAAATTATGAGTTCAGAATTTGACTTTGACTCCAACACGAAAATTGTAGCTCTTTCTCTTAGCTTTCCGGCGATTATTAGAACGCCTCAATCGGATTCCTGAAACTCCAGATATGATCGTTTCGGTGCAGACTGTTAAAGCTGAAAATTAAATACGAAAATCAAATAACAATAAAAATAAATTAAAATATAAAAACATTATAAAATACAAAAATAAGACAAGCAAATCAAGGAAATGTATAAGTACAAACGTAGAGGAATGTGCATTAAAATGCACTGATCAAATTCCCCCACACTTGAACTTTTGCACTCTGAGCAAAATGAAAAACAAAACGAAGAAAGCAGAAATACATCAACAGTTACTCATCCTAGGCTACCAATCTTCTTCGGGTAAGTTTGCATCGACAGGTACTAATCTTGCACACTAAGGACATCGTAAGAACACTAACCACAGATATGCAGACATAAGCCTCCTAAATACACAAACCAATTCAAACCATATTATTATACCATAGCCTAACTTACTCATCCTTTTTGCTCTTTTTCATTCAGGCGCAATCACATTAAGCCCGTTATCTCCACACACTTATAGCAGGACAACCGGTCAGTGACTCTGATCCTTTTGCACGGGGTTCCGGTACTTGCGTGGCATAACCCTTTGCTTACTCAGATGTAGTTGCGGGGGATCGGACCGTAATCCTCCCTACCAAGTTCAGCACCAGAAACCGCTGAACCAACTAACACAGAGTTTTGAAAACTTTTTTTTGAAGATTACACAACCGTTGGGTTAAGTGACCGGGTAAGGATCACCAAACTTAGAAGGTGTATTACCTTTTTCTTTTCTTTTTTTTCTTTTCGGAACATTCACTTATATTCATCGGCTTCCCTGCGTAAAGTGTGTGAGAGATGGTGCCGACTGCTGAAATAAACTACTCAAGAGCTGTCAGAGAATGAGAATTTAAGGCTAAAACATAATAAAAAAATTCAAATCGATTTCCATATGCAGGAGACTTACGGTGTTAGAACGATACCGATCTTATGAATTTTTCCCACGTCTCCACAAACTCGACTCAAATCAGTCTATAGCGTAAAACTTTCAAGAAGATGCATTTTTTTATTGGTTGAAATTAAAACAAAAACAAAAAAAATTGAAAGAAAACAAAACAAATAAATGATTCTCTCCCCCACACTTAAGACATACATTGTCCTTAATGAAAGAACATTAATATAAAATATGAGTGAGAGAAAGGAAAGAACACACCCGAGTAGTCAAGGGGGATAAGTGATCACATAAGCTGCCTTTCCCAAAGAGAGGTCTTCTATATTCTCTTCTTCCAAAGTGGGGCTCTCATGGACTAGCTTTCGATAATTCTCATCGTCCTTAAAAAGTGGTTTAGCTCCTTCGCCTTTTATTCCAGGATCAAAGAATGTTCTTCTAAAAGTAAAAGTGTCAAATGGGCACGTGAAGGTGCTCTCATCTTTCACAACATCAAGGAACCAAAGGTTATGGGGTTGCCTCACTACTTGTTAAGTGCCAAATTGTAGTTAATTTGTGTATGTAAATAGTGGCACTTATCAATGCTTTTTGTTAATACCGTTTGAATAATTCCCCGTTTTTGTGTAAATACGTATACTTTGTGAATAGATGTATTTTCATACACTTTTATACCGTTTGATAGTTTTGTTGTATTTTTGTAGGTATTCTTGCGTTTTTGAAGCCTTGAGGAATAAAGTGTCGAAGACACGGCTGCGAGAGCAAAGAGAAAATAATTCTGCTGTTCTGGTGCAGGGCGCTTCGCGCGCTGTAGGGCGCGTCGCGCCCTCTTTGAGTTTGAAGAACATAGTCTGGCAGAAGTTAGGGCGCGTCGCGCCGGATTAGGGCGCTTCGCGCTCTAGGGCGGTTTGGTAAATTTATATAGGGCGCGTCGCACTGAAATAGGGCGCGTCGCGCCCACTGCGAAACTCAGTTTTGTATAAATAGTTAATAACAGATTTTTTAGGTTTTTTATCACCTCTTCTTGACAAGTTGAGCTCTGATCCTTTTTTGGTAGTTTAGAGGCTTAGGAAACACCATTGGGTGCGACGTCATGTGGATTGATCAAGGATCTGACTCGATTTCATTGTACCGGTGAGATCTTTCCGGTTCATCTTCTCTCTTCCCTTTGTTTCATTCCAATGGTGGGTGTTGTATGTATGTTTCTACTCTTATTGTATGTATATTTGTGGATCTTGGGATCGTTTATATATTCGCTTTACAAATCTTCATTGTTGTTGTTCTTGATCTTTTTGCTTAAATGCTCTGGATTTGTGTTGTTGCAGACATAGACACCATAGATCTTGATTAGGAATGATAACTGTTAGTTTCTGGGTTGCAGACATGGATTCAGGACTAACAATCGTAGTGGGTATCGAGTCTAATGCCTCCGTGTTGTTTGTGTCGGTGGAGAAATCGCTGATGTGAATAGTACGGTTGAGCTTTCGTCGGTGTTGCAGACACGGGCACCGATGTGGCATCTCGAGTGATGCCCGGTGATGTTGATGCGTATTGTGAGTGTCGAGCGATAGATCTTCAGATTTAAGTATTCGACGGGTAGAACGAAATGCAATTCCATAACTATTTCTCTTAGGCTATTGAGATTGTTTATCTGCTTTTATTTACCTTTCCCGCATTTACCTTTCCGCACCCAAATCATGAAACTTAGAACGCGAGATAGTCGAACGGCAGTTCTTCTCACCAATCTCTGTGGACACGATAATTCCCGGATGAATACTTCCAAAACTTTTGTTGCTTGCCGCTTTACCGCTTCAACAAAATGGCACCGTTGCCGGGGATTGGTTGAGATTAATCGCATTGCGATGGTTTTATGTTTTAAGTTTCGTATAGTTTTGATTAAGTGTTTGGGCAGGTCATTTTCTTTAGGTTGCGTTTGAGGCGAAAGCATTGGCGTACCGCGAGGAAGTTTCTTACCATTCGCGAAACAATAAAGGCGTCGAGCTAACGACGTTAAACGAGCGCTTGTTGGGAGGCACCCCAACGGTTTTATTTTTCTGTTTTTCTGTAATTGAGTTGTGTAGGTGTTAAGTGGTGGCTCACTGAAAAATCTGTCTTTTTAGACTGGTCTGGTTTTTCTGGTGTAGCGCGCGTCGCGCGCTCTTGGGTGCGTCGCGCGCTGGGTTGCTTTTGGCCAGTGACCTCTTTTTAACGGGTCACTCGGCTCGCCTTTTTCCCACTTACACCAAGGCTTTATAGTATAGTATTTTATCGATTTATTTTTAATTCTTTTGTTTGTGTTTTGACTCAAATTTTGGCCCGGTTACTTGGAGTCGCATTTGATAATTCTCCAATTTTGATTGATTCAACATGCCAATTGTGCGGTAATGATTGTTCAAATTTGTACGTGGCAAGGTACTCGTTTATCGCTTTCTATAGCATAGCATATTTTGGAGACTTTTCATTTGTACACTTTTCATACTATTCATTCTTTTTGCATAACTTGCTCATGACTTGAATCACAATTAGTTTTTCCTTTTTACCATAAATGTGAGGTGGCTTTCCATTGTGTATATATGTGAGTGACCGACATTTCTTGTTTTAACTGGATATTATTATGTTTAATCTTTCGTCTGTATTGATTTTGTGAATGCACGAAAGTGATCAAGGCACTTGTTTGATTTTGAGCACAACTACCATAAGCCAAATTTCATTTTACCTTGTGAGTGTGTGACCATTAGTAACCCCTTTTGAGCCTTTTTGTCAATCTCCATATTGTTTTTGCTTAATGCTTGTCTATGAGCTTTTGGTTTTCATATGTGTATGGATGTTGATTCTTTGTTTTCTTGAACCCTCAACCATGTTTTTTGGTTTGAATTTTTACCTTGCCTTAGAAAGTAGGGAGTATTCACACTTTGATAATATGGTTGAATTCAAGTTGGGGAGAAGGTGTTTGCCTCTTTATGATGTGATTGATATGAGGTAGTGGAAAGAAAAGAAAAGAAAAAGAAAGAAAAAAGAGAAAAGTTTGAAAAAGATAAGAACAAAAAGAGTTTGGAATAAGAGTGTGCTAATAAGTATTATGTTTTGGTTTGACAATTTGTGATAAAGAGAAAAGTTGGATTGAAATTATATTGTTTGAAACTTTGTGGAAGTAATTACTCCCTTAGGTTTAGGCAAGTTTTTGTTTCGATTAGCTTTAGGACTTATCATTTGTTTGTTAACCGAGCCACATTACAACCTTGAAAGCCCTTGTGATTCGTGCCGTTGCATTTTCGATACTATTTTTGGATGAATGCATAATTTTGTCTATTGTTTGCAAGATTGTTGGATGAGTGTTCAAAGTCCTCACCTTTCGGTGTATTTCATCTATCGATGAGTTTTTGCTAGGCGTGATTCATTATTGAGCTTGTTTTGTTTTAGGATGTTTTGTATGAATTTTTGTACTTAGGAATCGTTTCATTTTCATGATGTCATTGTAGGATAGTGGTAAGTATTTACTTTGTTCGTACATTTTTGTTTGAACCGTACAATTGTTTCGTTTTTCTAAACTTTGTTGATTCTTGATTCTTTGGATTTTTACTTTTAATTCTTTGAATGTTTGGCCCTGTTTGAGGACAAACAGATTCTAGTTGGGGAGAGTTGTTAAGTGCCAAATTGTAGTTAATTTGTGTATGTAAATAGTGGCACTTATCAATGCTTTTTGTTAATACCGTTTGAATAATTCCCCGTTTTTGTGTAAATACGTATACTTTGTGAATAGATGTATTTTCATACACTTTTATACCGTTTGATAGTTTTGTTGTATTTTTGTAGGTATTCTTGCGTTTTTGGAGCCTTGAGGAATAAAGTGTCGAAGACACGGCTGCGAGAGCAAAGAGAAAATAATTCTGCTGTTCTGGTGCAGGGCGCTTCGCGCGCTGTAGGGCGCGTCGCGCCCTCTTTGAGTTTGAAGAACATAGTCTGGCAGAAGTTAGGGCGCGTCGCGCCGGATTAGGGCGCTTCGCGCTCTAGGGCGGTTTGGTAAATTTATATAGGGCGCGTCGCACTGAAATAGGGCGCGTCGCGCCCACTGCGAAACTCAGTTTTGTATAAATAGTTAATAACAGATTTTTTAGGTTTTTTATCACCTCTTCTTGACAAGTTGAGCTCTGATCCTTTTTTGGCAGTTTAGAGGCTTAGGAAACACCATTGGGTGCGACGTCATGTGGATTGATCATGGATCTGACTCGATTTCATTGTACCGGTGAGATCTTTCCGGTTCATCTTCTCTCTTCCCTTTGTTTCATTCCAATGGTGGGTGTTGTATGTATGTTTCTACTCTTATTGTATGTATATTTGTGGATCTTGGGATCGTTTATATATTCGCTTTACAAATCTTCATTGTTGTTGTTCTTGATCTTTTTGCTTAAATGCTCTGGATTTGTGTTGTTGCAGACATGGACACCATAGATCTTGATTAGGAATGATAACTGTTAGTTTCTGGGTTGCAGACATGGATTCAGGACTAACAATCGTAGTGGGTATCGAGTCTAATGCCTCCGTGTTGTTTGTGTCGGTGGAGAAATCGCTGATGTGAATAGTACGGTTGAGCTTTCGTCGGTGTTGCAGACATGGGCACCGATGTGGCATCTCGAGTGATGCCCGGTGATGTTGATGCGTATTGTGAGTGTCGAGCGATAGATCTTCAGATTTAAGTATTCGACGGGTAGAACGAAATGCAATTCCATAACTATTTCTCTTAGGCTATTGAGATTGTTTATCTGCTTTTATTTACTTTTCCCGCATTTACCTTTCCGCACCCAAATCATGAAACTTAGAACGCGAGATAGTCGAACTGCAGTTCTTCTCACCAATCTCTGTGGACACGATAATTCCCGGATGAATACTTCCAAAACTTTTGTTGCTTGCCGCTTTACCGCTTCAACACTACTTTTGCTACATCTTCAAGTGAGATCCTATGCACACACATGGACGAACTAATATCATAAATGTCATCCAAGGTCCATCCAATTCCTTTGTTATGCTTCTTCAAAACCTGCAAAAACTTACTTTCTTGATCAAAATAAAGTTTAGAAGAAATTATAACCGGAAGTTTTTCATTCATCTCTAAATAAGCATATTTAAGATTTTGAGGAATTTGTTTCAGCTCTCGGAAAGGTGGTTGTTCAATGGATGGTTTGTTCCGGGCAGCCAGGGTGTCGAGAGCTTCATCTACATGAACAACTTCATTTGCAACCTCATCTGCAGTAAGAATATCATTTTGCAAGGCAAGCTCAATTTCAGCACAAACAGAGCAAATATTAGTGTCAGTACAAACATCACAAGAGTAAACATCATTAAAACAAGACAATGATGGAAGATCATCTGCAAACGAATCAGTACAAATAACATCAACATTTTCTGAAAGCAACTCTATTTGAAAAATAGATTGCTCATCCAAGGGTTGTTGGTTTGATCCTTGAGCTTGCTGCATGGCATTCATCAAAGTGGCAAGTTGTCCAATCTGTGTTTGCAAAGTCTGAAGAGTAGAATCTATGTGTTGTTGATACTGAAGATTATTTGCAGCCATTTGTTTGACAATATCCTCAAGTGAAGGTTCGGAAGGTGCGGAGCACACAACCTGAAATTCATTCAGATGCATATGCGGATCCTCAACTGCAAAACCATTAAACCTAGGCAACAAATGTGTTAAACCATATTCCAATTCAAAAGGTGTATCGGTCGCAGGATAGTCAATACATAAACCATTGTAGTTCACATTAGGAACAGGCAACTGCGTCAAAGTTCTTTGTTCAGCCATGGTTCAACAAACACAGAAATATCAATTATGTCCCATATAGGCAGAAAGAAATAGAAAGAAGGAAAACGATTAAAATAAATTTAAAAAAATATAAAAACACAAAATTTAAACTAATTAAGACAAATAAGAATTTTGGGAATTTTTTTGGATTTTTTCAAAACTGACAAAACAGTAAATAATTAATTAAATATAGAAAAAGGAGGAATTTGGCAATTTTGGGTCGATAGAGTATGGGAGTATTGATCACACGATTTTTCTGCTTCCAGTAGGCAAAAACGTTTTACAATCGAACACAATTTTTCCAAAAACCGATTTTTTTCGACTCAAAACGCGAATTGGCCAAAACCGTGGGGAACCTATGGCCTAAACGCACAAACACTAAACCTAAGACTCTAAAATCAGTTAATAACGACAAGAATCCCCGGCAACGGCGCCAATTTGATCCGCTGTCGCGCGCAGATCAAAAACGAGTTGTTTTGAATAAAACCGTAGAAAGTGACAAGTGACTCGCGTATCGTATCACAAGGATTCTCGTTGATTATTAACCAAAGGTAAATTGATTTAGGGGGTTTTTTGGTTTCTGATTAACAAAAAGTGTTTAAAATAAGTGATTATCAAAATAAGTTGAAACGACTAATCTACTGTTTTAGCTTCCTAACTTATCATCGATCCAAATAATTTCCAACTCACAAGCGGATTCTATTCCCTTTTCGATTATAAAAACAATTATACAAGCGCAATTGATATTATGTGATGTATGTTCCTAATTCCCGAATTAAGCAAACGGATTATATATAGCAATCGTGAATTAAGCAAACACGACAAACATACGCGGATTAAGCAAACGCGATTAAAGTATAGGAACATGCAATCATCGAAATTAATCAATCTAACCTTGGATAATATCGAATTAAGCAAACAACATATCAAAGATTATAATTGAAAGGAAATAGATTAATTGGAAAATATAAGAACCTCAAAGTATCGGCGGAAACCATAACCAGCAGAAATTGCCTTCGGGGATTAGTTCCTCATCATTCGTACAAAGCTTTCAAAATTATTTGGTGAAAAGTAAAAAGTGATATGAACACTACGGCCAGACATAGGTACTAGAGAGAAACAAGAATTCGGGTCATAACTCAACTGGGTCAAACAGACATAACCCAGGCCCAAAACTAACGATCCAAAACTAAATAAAAAACTAGTGCTGCAACTTCAACGAATTTCTGGAAATTATGAGTTCAGAATTTGACTTCGACTCCAACACGAAAATTGTAGCTCTTTCTCTTAGCTTTCCGGCGATTATTAGAACGCCTCAATCGGATTCCTGAAACTCCAGATATGATCGTTTCGGTGCAGACTGTTAAAGCTGAAAATTAAATACGAAAATCAAATAACAATAAAAATAAATTAAAATATAAAAACATTATAAAATACAAAAATAAGACAAGCAAATCATGGAAATGTATAAGTACAAACGTAGAGGAATGTGTATTAAAATGCACTGATCAAATTCCCCCACACTTGAACTTTTGCACTCTGAGCAAAATGAAAAACAAAACAAAGAAAGCAGAAATACATCAACAGTTACTCATCCTAGGCTACCAATCTTCTTCGGGTAAGTTTGCATCGACAGGTACTAATCTTGCACACTAAGGACATCGTAAGAACACTAACCACAGATATGCAGACATAAGCCTCCTAAATACACAAACCAATTCAAACCATATTATTATACCATAGCCTAACTTACTCATCCTTTTTGCTCTTTTTCATTCAGGCGCAATCACATTAAGCCCGTTATCTCCACACACTTATAGCAGGACAACCGGTCAGTGACTCTGATCCTTTTGCACGGGGTTCCGGTACTTGCGTGGCATAACCCTTTGCTTACTCAGATGTAGTTGCGGGGGATCGGACCGTAATCCTCCCTACCAAGTTCAGCACCAGAAACCGCTGAACCAACTAACACAGAGTTTTGAAAACTTTTTTTTGAAGATTACACAACCGTTGGGTTAAGTGACCGGGTGAGGATCACCAAACTTAGAAGGTGTATTACCTTTTTCTTTTCTTTTTTTTCTTTTCGGAACATTCACTTATATTCATCGGCTTCCCTGCGTAAAGTGTGTGAGAGATGGTGCCGACTGCTGAAATAAACTACTCAAGAGCTGTCAGAGAATGAGAATTTAAGGCTAAAACATAATAAAAAAATTCAAATCGATTTCCATATGCAGGAGACTTACGGTGTTAGAACGATACCGATCTTATGAATTTTTCCCACGTCTCCGCAAACTCGACTCAAATCAGTCTATAGCGTAAAACTTTCAAGAAGATGCATTTTTTTATTGGTTGAAATTAAAACAAAAACAAAAAAAAATTGAAAGAAAACAAAACAAATAAATGATTCTCTCCCCCACACTTAAGACATACATTGTCCTCAATGAAAGAACAATAATATAAAATATGAGTGAGAGAAAGGAAAGAACACACCCGAGTAGTCAAGGGGGATAAGTGATCACATAAGCTGCCTTTCCCAAAGAGAGGTCTTCTATATTCTCTTCTTCCAAAGTGGGGCTCTCATGGACTAGCTTTTGATAATTCTCATCGTCCTTAAAAAGTGGTTTAGCTCCTTCGCCTTTTATTCCAGGATCAAAGAATGTTCTTCTAAAAGTAAAAGTGTCAAATGGGCACGTGAAGGTGCTCTCATCTTTCACAACATCAAGGAACCAAAGGTTATGGGGTTGCCTCACTACTTTTGCTACATCTTCAAGTGAGATCCTATGCACACACATGGACGAACTAATATCATAAATGTCATCCAAGGTCCATCCAATTCCTTTGTTATGCTTCTTCAAAACCTGCAAAAACTTACTTTCTTGATCAAAATAAAGTTTAGAAGAAATTATAACCGGAAGTTTTTCATTCATCTCTAAATAAGCATATTTAAGATTTTGAGGAATTTGTTTCAGCTCTCGGGAAGGTGGTTGTTCAATGGATGGTTTGTTCCGGGCAGCCAGGGTGTCGAGAGCTTCATCTACATGAACAACTTCATTTGCAACCTCATCTGCAGTAAGAATATCATTTTGCAAGGCAAGCTCAATTTCAGCACAAACAGAGCAAATATTAGTGTCAGTACAAACATCACAAGAGTAAACATCATTAAAACCAGACAATGATGGAAAATCATCTGCAAACGAATCAGTACAAATAACATCAACATTTTCTGAAAGCAACTCTATTTGAAAAATAGATTGCTCATCCAAGGGTTGTTGGTTTGATCCTTGAGCTTGCTGCATGGCATTCATCAAAGTGGCAAGTTGTCCAATCTGTGTTTGCAAAGTCTGAAGAGTAGAATCTATGTGTTGTTGATACTGAAGATTATTTGCAGCCATTTGTTTGACAATATCCTCCAGTGAAGGTTCGGAAGGTGCAGAGCACACAACCTGAAATTCATTCAGATGCATATGCGGATCCTCACCTGCAAAACCATTAAACCTAGGCAACAAATGTGTTAAACCATATTCCAATTCAAAAGGTGTATCAGTCGCAGGATAGTCAATACATAAACCATTGTAGTTCACATTAGGAACAGGCAACTGCGTCAAAGTTCTTTGTTCAGCCATGGTTCAACAAACACAGAAATATCAATTATGTCCCATATAGGCAGAAAGAAATAGAAAGAAGGAAAACGATTAAAATAAATTTAGAAAAATATAAAAACACAAAATTTAAACTAATTAAGACAAATAACAATTTTGGGAATTTTTTTGGATTTTTTCAAAACTGACAAAACAGTAAATAATTAATTAAAAATAGAAAAAAGAGGAATTTGGAAATTTTGGGTCGATAGAGTAAGGGAGTATTGATCACACGATTTTTCTGCTTCCAGTAGGCAAAAACGTTTTACAATCGAACACAATTTTTCCAAAAACCGATTTTTTTCGACTCAAAACGCGAATTGGCCAAAACCGTGGGGAACCTATGGCCTAAACGCACAAACACTAAACCTAAGACTCTAAAATTAGTTAATAACGACAAGAATCCCCGGCAACGGCGCCAATTTGATCCGCTGTCGCGCGCAGATCAAAAACGAGTTGTTTTGAATAAAACCGTAGAAAGCGACAAGTGACTCGCGTATCGTATCACAAGGAATCTCGTTGATTATTAACCAAAGGTAAATTGATTTAGGGGGTTTTTTGGTTTCTGATTAACAAAAAGTGTTTAAAATAAGTGATTATCAAAATAAGTTGAAACGATTAATCTACTGTTTTAGCTTCCTAACTTATCATCGATCCAAATAATTTCCAACTCACAAGCGGATTCTATTCCCTTTTCGATTATAAAAACAATTATACAAGCGCAATTGATATTATGTGATGTATATTCCTAATTCCCGAATTAAGCAAACGGATTATATATAGCAATCGTGAATTAAGCAAACACGACAAACATACGCGGATTAAGCAAACGCGATTAAAGTATAGGAACATGCAATCATCGAAATTAATCAATCTAACCTTGGATAATATCGAATTAAGCAAACAACATATCAAAAATTATAATTGAAAGGAAATAGATTAATTGGAAAATATAAGAACCTCAAAGTATCGGCGGAAACCATAACCAGCAGAAATTGCCTTCGGGGATTAGTTCCTCATCATTCGTACAAAGCTTTCAAAATTATTTGGTGAAAAGTAAAAAGTGATATGAACACTACGGCCAGACCTAGGTACTAGAGAGAAACAAGAATTCGGGTCATAACTCAACTGGGTCAAACAGACATAACCCAGGCCCAAAACTAACGATCCAAAACTAAATAAAAAACTAGTGCTGCAACTTCAACGAATTTCTGGAAATTATGAGTTCAGAATTTGACTTCGACTCCAACACGAAAATTGT
The DNA here is from genome assembly GCF_029867415.1 of Vicia villosa. Taxonomy (NCBI): domain Eukaryota; kingdom Viridiplantae; phylum Streptophyta; class Magnoliopsida; order Fabales; family Fabaceae; genus Vicia; species Vicia villosa. Next base: position 73,821,962 of record NC_081184.1, on the reverse strand, counting down.
AGCTCTTTCTCTTAGCTTTCCGGCGATTATTAGAACGCCTCAATCGGATTCCTGAAACTCCAGATATGATCGTTTCCGTGCAGACTGTTAAAGCTGAAAATTAAATACGAAAATCAAATAACAATAAAAATAAATTAAAATATAAAAACATTATAAAATACAAAAATAAGACAAGCAAATCATGGAAATGTATAAGTACAAACGTAGAGGAATGTGCATTAAAATGCACTGATCACATGTCATTAATTTTTAAAAAAATTAAAAATATATTGTAATTAGATATATGGTTGTGACCGATTGACAGTGTAAAATTATTTTACACTTTCAGTGTATCACCTATTTTTCCATAGACTAAACTATCACTAATTTAATTATAACCAAAAGCTAATTAGATATTATTAATTAGATATTCTCAAACTTAAACAATTATTTAGTTGATGCGTATACACATTTAATTCTTTTTTCATAAAAGTCTTGATTATCCATAGCATCGACTAAGACACTCATATTTGTTTTAATGCTTTGCTCTCTTAAATAAGAATCAAGTGACCAAAACTTTAGGCCACATCCAACTTTTGATTTTGATATTTGCCAACCAACCCCTCAAAATCAAGTTATCATAACAAACTAAACCACATTATATATAGTAGCAAATAGCAACATCCCTATCCTCACAAAGTTCAAGAGAAATAGAATCCAACAGAGACTCATAAATCATCTTGTCCTGTGCCCATCTTTATTCAATTTTTTTCACCCAAAAGCAACCTTTGATATTAACTACATGGATTACCCCAAAAGCCCAACCGAACCAAAAACCATGACCACAAAAGGCCTCAAAATATGCTTGTTGGTGTCCATAATTTTCTTCATCATTGTTGCCACTGTCATATTGTCACTAGTTTTCACAATCTTCAAACCCAAGAACCCAGATGTAACTGTCTACCCACTAGGCCTCAAAGACCTTGAATTTTTCCAACCAAACTCAACAAGTGTGCCTCTAAAAATGTTAATCACAATAGTGAACCCAAACTACGGAAGCTTCAAGAGCAAAAATGCCACTGGTTACCTAAACTATCAAGACACTGTAATCGCCAATGTTCCTCTCGAACCGAAGCTTCTCCCCGCTCGTAGAACAACTAATGTGACAACTACTGCTGGTCTTATGAGTGGAAAGTTAATTTCTGATGAAACTTTTCTTGAAGATATTGAAGATGGTTCTTTCAATTTGACAGCAAAGGCAACATTTCATGGAAAAGTGCATTTTATCAAGATTTTCAAGATGAAAGCTACTGTTGATATCTTTTGCAATATCTTCTTTAACATAAGTTCCTTGTATACTCATTCGAACTGCGTAACCAGAATCAAGGTGTGATTATTGTTCTCCGTATTTATTATCATTGTAATTTTAGTTAATATTCGTGTTTATTTACAAAAATAAAAATAAATAAATAGGTGGGAAAATATATACTCACAAGTGTATTTTCGTAGAATATGCTAATTTTTTTCAAACATTATTAATTTATAAATATCATAAATGAGATGTAACATTAGGACTTTTCAGATGAATATTATCATAATAATATACCGATGTTGATTTATTAATATTACAAATTATTGTAACAGGATAATTTTTCAAGAGGTCACTCATCCTAGTACACAGAATATTTCATCTGTAATTTATTTGAACTTATTATAATCGGTTAATTAATAGCGTTACAGAAGAGTTAAGAGGTTATTAGTTAATTCTTAAGTAGTGGTTCGGTCTTGCCCTCCCACTTATTGAGTCTCTTATTTGATTCCACAACCTGCAAAATAACATGATACATTCATTATATATATTAAGAAATTCACATTGGTAGGAGAGAGTGTTTGAGTGATTTGAACCTCTTTATTCCAATCGGTTCGAAATGTGACGTATAATAAAATGATTGTTTGTAGAACTGTGCCAGCTAGCATTCCCAACCATATTCCCTATACAGAAAAAATGAAATTGAATAAGCAATAAATAAGAGCTAAAAGAAAGGGAACAAGAAAAGGCTTTTGTTGGAAAATGGAAAATGATACCTTAGCACCGAATTTGAAATAGAATCCAAGAACCGAACCCAACGGTATGCCAATTCCATAATAACATCCTACGTTTACATACGCAACAAATGTTTGCCATCCACACCCAACAGCGACACCTTTCATGCATATATAATATATAATTTAATATGTTATTTTTTCTCTAACCACAATGATTTACCTTATATAGAAATGATATGCTATACTTACACTCAATTTTCATTACACTCTATATACACTATCACTTTTTCAAATCATTTTAATTGTGACACACAAACTAAGATAAAGAAAAAAAATTTTAAAAAACAAAAAATATATATTACCGTATATAAATATGTTGTGGTTGTAAAAATGGGTGAAAGTTGTGGGGGAAAGAGTGTTCTATATTGTTTTTATTCGGAAAGTTTGTAACAAATTTTGAGTTGAGTTGTGATTTTGTTTTTAAAATTTGAATTAATAGTGTGCTGAATTATAGTTTTATTGATAAAGTTTGTAATTAATTGTGTTAAGTTATAACTTTGTTATAAAAGTTATAAGTAACTGTTTGTTAATAGGTAGTGTTCAAGTCAACTTCAGGTCCGCACTACTGCGGCTACGATGTATTGTCCGCTTTGAGTGTTAGAAGCTTCACAATTTTATTTTTTTTAGAAAAAGCTCCGCATTGGGTTCAGGTGGATTAAGGTTGTATATAAACTACCTTTAGTCTCGATTCTCAAGCAATGTGACACTATTTTGGCCTGTCCTGAACATTTTCCCCAATCTAGGCTAAGGAGCCCGAAGCGAATTTCGAGTTCCCATAAGCATGTAGAAAGGGAAGAAAATGTCTCACACGTTCTAAAATAATGTAGTTTCGACAAACGTTCACATCATAAATAGAATTCCAAAAATAAATATTGATGAACAAGACAACACATAAGACATGGACAGGTCAAAAACATAGCAAATCAGAAGAAACGTTGATGACAAGATCAAAGCAATGGTTCGCACAAGTCTTCACTTCACTCAACTGGCGAATACAAATTGTATGCTCCAAAAGAAAATAAAATGGTAATAAAATAAAGATGTGATATGTGATGAGAATAAAGAGTGGAACTAGAAACTAGGCATAAAAGACAATCCCTACCAATGAAGATAGAATTGAGCGCTCAACACAAATACTGTATTAAAAGAGGGAAAACTAAACACTAAGACTACTAAACAAAACCTTAGAAGATCAAACAGTGCTAAAATCCAATCAGACATGTTAAAAGGTTATGATATCTTTCCTGAACAAATAATCACTAAACATGACAACTTAGTTAATGAGAACATTATTGCAGAGTTAGAGCGCTAACAAATTTCAATCAAGATCTAATGACTCTCCTTATCTCGTCAAGATTCGAACCCAACCATAGTTAACCAAACCAAAATTGAAATAAATGAATAATGAAAGATATTAGATAACCATACCAGATAAGACAGGTTGAACGCCATTGAGAGCAATGGCAAGAGCGAGAAGAGGACAAAGATCCGAGACAGCAGCAGCAACTTCTTCACCGTCCGTGAAGACATAGCTAATAACATCCCTTAATGCAAGAACCACAAGTGCTAAAATAACACATATTATGAATGAAATCACTGTCACCACCACCACAGAAAATGAGGCTGATTTTGGATTTCCGGCTCCTAATTCATTGCTCACTCTCACACTGCATGATTATCAAAACATCAAGTTAGAAGTTTCAATCTCAAGAATTATGAATAGAATTGAATAAATGTAAAAGAAAGAGAATCAAACCTTGCTGCTGCGTTAAATCCAACTGAGATCATGAATGTCCATCCGGACACTGTGGCACTGCAATATAGAAATACATTGACATTACATTAAGAGGAAAATTAATATAAGTTTTGAAAAAATTACAATTAAAGTTTTGATTTTGACGATGTTGTTATGAAAATAAGTTTTGAAAAAATTTAATTTAATTTTTAATAGCTAATCCGAGAAATTCTAATTTCAAATTTACCGAAATAGTTAAAAATAGATTAAACGATAATTGAATTTGATTGGGATGGCCTTGAAAAAATGATGATGTGCTGGAAAAACAATTTGAAGAAAAATATCAAATTGTTGCATTAGGAGCTTGTGAAGACGAAGGCCAACTTGAAGAAGAGCAAATTGAATTATCTAAGAGGAATGTAGTAATCTTGTCTTGCGGTCATCAGTATGAGCATTCAAGAGCGCACACAAGTTAAAGATATTTTACATATTTAACCACACTTTAAACAGAGAGGTGTGGATCATCTCTAGTATTGTTCGTGATATAGAAAAAAAGTGAAATGAACCCAATCAAAATTATTGGTTTGATATACCGTTTTAGAACTATACCAAATTGTTAGAAGTTAATTTTTTTTCCATACTGAACCATTTATTAAAAAATCTAATGTTAAACTATTTTTAATTTTTCTTTTAAAAAAATTAATTAAAACTTTTTTTAATTTTTAATTTTTAGTTTCGATTCAATTGACTTCCAATTTGGATTTGGTTTCAATTTTGATTCGGTTCTAGAATCATTTTTATAATATAGTTTGGTTCACTAACTAAATAACGGTTCAGTTTTGCTTGAGAAAATCATCCACATTGGATAAGAGTAACACACAAGTAAATAAATAAATATATGAGTCCTAAAGTTACTTTTCTACTCCATTTGGCCATTATTATAAATAAATATTCACTTTTTAGATTCATTGAATAATGAATATATCTAACCTTAAATGTAGATCAAATCAATAAGGGGTGCTATGTGTATACTGAAAAGTCTATACAGTACACCGTATCTACACCTTATATTTTCTTAAACAATTTAACTCTAGCACAAAAATTATAAAAAAAATATAAGTACAAGTAACCGTATGTATATACAGTGTTGATGTAGTTTTTGGTGTCACCAAAACATGAATCTAAAAAAAATATTTAGGTTATGAGAAATGTTACTTGTACACTAAAAAGTAACACTACACTGTATTATATATGGTTTTGATTTTCTAAATTGTTTAATCATTATTTTTTTTATTTGTTTTGAAAAAAAAAAATAGATGGGTTATACTTTATTTGTTGGAAATGGATCCTCTCATGCCTTTCTTCTACTGTCATCTCTCCTGTGCATTTTTTAACCCTTGGATCTAATCTTATCATGTGATCTTGCCTATTTTATAATGCTGATTTCTTCCCTCATTTTTTCTCCACCATTTGATCAAAGCAGAATGGGCAGGTTGAAAAAAAGAAACATGAGAGGATCTAGATCCTTATTTGTTAGGGTGTAAATACATGGTGTAGGATTTTAGGTGTAAGCATACAACCCTCTTAGGTTATAATTCAAGCGGGAGAGAGTGCTTTTCTATACAATGTGACTTCCACCTCACAATAGTGTACACCACTTGCATTGTTTTCTAGTGTCTATAATGATCCTATGTGTTTTGAAGAATATTTTTAAGAGTTTTTAGGTACAAACTCGGGTGCAATTTTTTACTTTATTCCTATTATAAAGTTAGTATAAAGCATTAGTTTGCATTCTCTAATAAAGCGATAGCTTTCACTTAATGATTTTTACAAAATCCTTTGTTTTATTTATTTTTAAATAATTTTGTAGCGTTTTTAAAAAAAACTTTATAAATTATTTTTTAAAAGAATTTAAATAAACAATTGATCTTAACAAATTTTCTTAAAATGTTATTTTAAGTAATTTATCTTTTTATCAATTTTTTTTAAAGTCAAAATTTTAGAAAATCACTTAAATTTAAAACTATTATAAATAGTTTTTCATTAAAATTATGTCTGAAATACATTATTTTGAAAAAAATTATAATTTTCACTATGTTTTAATTTTTTTATAATATATATGTATGTTATAGAATATCAAAATTAATTTTTTAATTTATATTTAACCAACTTAAAAAAATTATTATTTTAAAATATATTCTAAAAAATTAAATTTTTTTTGAACTTTTTTTATCTTGTTCAAAATGTTTATATGTATAGGCCCCAAAAGAAAAAGTTTTATAAGTTTTTTTAAATCTAGTTTTACTACAAATTTTTCTTTTATGTTTTGTATGTTTTTTATTATAAGTCATTTTGATATAACAATTAATATCATATAATAATTTGTTTTATAATTTTAATATATTATTAATATTTTTTATAATTATTTAAATGTATTTTTGATTTAATTAATTAATTAATTTTTTTATAAAAATATATTATTTATATAATAACAATTATATTATTTAATAATATGAAAATATCAAAATAACTTATATTAAAAATAAATAAATAGAGGGAATTAAATAATACGGATTGCTACGAAGTATCAGTTATTACACAGAGGTATGAATCTCAATTCGAGTTTAAACTGTGTGTTTTGTGTTACATAATTGAAATTGTTAGAGCATATGTTGGGTTCCCGCGCTTTTTCAAAGCAGGTTTGGAAAGAAATTGCAGACTGGACTGGTATTGCTCATCGTTACGTTGACTCTGCGAGTTTGAGTTTTTTGCGTTGGATTTGTTTCTTCAAGAAGAAGAAGGTTAAAAAAAGGTAACGAAGGAATTATTTGGATGACTGTCAGTTGGAATTTTTTACTTTTCAAGGTAGGGGTTATTCAAGAATGATGAATGTATTGTTTCTGAAGTTATTTGGAATATCAAAGTCTCAGTGTGGAAGTGGTCTTTTATAGGAGATATTACTAAATACAAATGTAATTTTTATGAATTTTATAAAGCCCCTTTATTTAATTTAACATATGTTTCATTTGGTTTGTAATCTTTTCTATTTATGAATTCTCTTTTGACTTTTGTAACTTGAATTGAATATTTCTAATAATCTTTTTCAAGTCAGGGCTAGGGAAAACACACCTATAACCCAGGGCCTAGAAAAAATAGAACCTCAAAATAATACCCCTGACTTCGGAGATGCATCTCCGAAGTCATTTTTCCCTATTTTCTTAGAATTCGGAGATGCATTTTCGAAAACACTCATTTTTGGGTGTTTTCGAAAGTGCATCTCGAAAGCACTTATTTTTCATCTCTTATTCCACTACATTGTTGCTGATTTGTTGATGAAGAAAACTGCGTCAGTTCGGAAATGCACTTTCGAAATACACCACCTAACAATTTTCGGAAGTGCACTTCCGAAATAAACTCTGATGCTAAATTTAAAAAAATTGTTTTAACATCATTGATGTATTTTGCATATGTTAGGTATGGTGCATCCGGACAATATTGTCACCAATGAGTTAGTAGTCCCGGATGAGGTCAACATAGATGCTAATCCTAATGAGTCGGTTAACGATGTTAAAACCATTAGCGTTGCGGTGGATGTTCGACCACAATTTACAAATGATATGACTTTCGCTTGTCGTGAACATTTGCTAGATTGGGTCCAAAATGAAGCTGGTAAACTTGGATTTGACATTATGATATTAAGGTGCGATAATGAAAGTAGTAGAAGGAAAGCTTTTGTTGTATTGAATTGCAAGAGTGGTGGGAAGTATGTACGAAAAAACCGGGTGTTAAAACACGATGACACGAGATCGAGAAAGTGTGTGTGTCCGTTTAAGTTTCGCGTAACTCGTACGATTGATGGATTGTGGCGTTTTAGCGACATATGTGGAGTTCATAATCATGCATTGGAAACAAATCTACACAGGCATCCAAGTGCATGTCGGTTGTCTCGCAAAGACAAGGATGTTATTCCGGAATTAACGACACTCAAAGTTGCGCCGAGAAACATACTTGCGGATTTGAAGCGAAAAAAACTAGATAGTGTTTCAAATATCAAGCAAGTATACAATAAACAGTACAATCTTAAAGTCCTGAAAATGGGGCCGAGGTCGGTAATGCAACACCTTTTTAAACTTTTGGATGATAACCAATACGTTTCAAGCTTCAGAACTTGTGAGGACAAAGTTATGGTGCGTGACATATTTTGGACTCATCCCGAAAAGTATCAAGTTGTTAAACACATTTCCAACCGTTCTTATAATTGATTTGACGTACAAGATCAACAAGTATAGGCTTCCGCTTCTAGAAATTGTTGGTGTGACCTCCACGGACAAGACATATTCGGTTGGATTTGCTTTTTTGGAAAGTGGGAAAGAATATAAATTTACATGGGCTTTGGGAATATGTAAGACTTTGTTGATTGATCAAAAGAATATGCCTAGTGTCATCATTACCAACCGAGATAATGCTCTAATGAATGCGGTTGGTACCGTCTTCCCGACATCAACCGCATTACTTTGTTGGTATCACATAACATGCAATGTGAGAACTAAGCTCACACTCGCGATTGACACAAAAGAAAGAAAGGATAACAACAGAAACATCATCAAAGTCAGTGTTTTGGTGGAGAAGATAATGGCCGCATGGAGGGAGATTTTAGATGCACGTTTTGAAGAATTGTATATCGAGAAAGTGGTACAGTTTCAGACATTGTGTGTCGGATTGAACACTTTTTGTCATTACGTCGAAAGTACTATTCTTGAAAAAGTAAAAGAAAAATTTGTCTGTGCTTGGACGGACCGAGTTAGACATCTTGATTGCACTACAACTAATCGAGTTGAATCCGCACATGTGGCGTTGATGAAATGGTTGGGTGATAGCAAGGGGGATTTGTGTAGGGTATGAGACACCGTGAACCAAATGCTCCAAAATCAACATAATGAAATTCAAACAACGTTTGGTCGGAGCAAGACGGTTGCAGAACACCGGTTTAAGGGAAAAAATTTATACTCGCAATTGATTTACAACATATCCCATGCAGGATTGAATTTTATTTTTCATGAAGCGAAGCGGGCGGAGACAACGGATCCGGATAGTTCAAAATATGGGTGCACAATTAGAAAAACCTACAGGCCTCTATGTGTTTGTATACTTTCTAAAACGATGAAGTTGAATTCGAACCAACGCAAGAGGGTGAATCCAAAATTACCATCTCCGGCGAGTTGGGAGAGATAATGGATAAGTTTTCTAAAGCAGATAAGACCATGAGATTGAACATAAAAGAATAATTGCGAAAAATTGCATTTTCGGAGACCACCGATATGAAACCTCCATCTCAACGGGTTAAAACCAATGGTGCGTCTAAAAAGCCGAAAACTACCCAAGATGACACATCAACTAAACGAGATCCTTCTTATTTTGAACATGTTGATGCATTGATCTCAGATTCACCCACACCAAAGTCCAAATGTAGTACTAACAAAGGAGCACGTGTTTCGAAGCCGCCTCGCACACCTCTGATTAAAAAACCTCTGATGATCTACATCGATGAGATGCGCTATTTATGCATAAATATATTGATAATATAGTTAATATGGGCACCGACAGTAATTATGGGTATCGAGCCGTTGCCGGTTTGCTCGGAAGAGGAGAAGAAAATCACACTCTTATTCGACGGGCACTTATTTCAGAGTTGACTTCGCATAGGGACATCTACGACCAACTTTATGAGAAACAAGAAAACTTTGATAAAGTTCATGATTCCCTTGTTCCATCACTAACTGCTCACGTACCAGTTTCAAATTGGATGTCATTTCCCTAGATGAGCCATCTTATAACAAGTGCGTACGACCGGTGTGTGCCGATTTGACGAGATTTGGATTTTCGGAGACATTTTTTCTGCTTCATAGTCGCCCACCTTTGGACGGGTCCGGCCGTATCATTTGTATCAGGTATCTAAGATCGCGCCACTTTGCGCAAGTTTTTTTGAAGTCGGTGTGTCCTATTCCGACTACCTCTTGTCAGTGGACGACACATCATACAAAAGAGGCGGACGCTTGGCCGGATTCTTTTTTGAAAGAATAGCAGAGTTCGAACAAATGATGAAGCAAGAGCGGGAGGAAAATAGAGAGAGGTCGAAGAACTTACCGGTTTTAGATTTAAGCGCCAACGGATCGTTCAGGGCATTTTAGTTTAGACCGGATCTTTTTTGTTTGTAATGACCGGATGTGTGTCATTTTTTGTATGTATTATCGTCTAGAATGTAAAATTAAACTGATTCAATACATATATAATGTACATATATTTAATGTTGGCAATGTTTATGTCATTCTCATTTACTTGTTGTTGTTGTTGTCATTTGGTTCAATTTGTGGAATTTGACAAAACAGATTACACACAACAAATTGCATTTTTCTGTCCTGTTTCTGCTTAATTCGGAAATGCACTTTCGAAAATTTAATGCTTCATGACTTATTTCGGAAATGCATTTCCGAAATATCCACTGATAGCAAGATAAGGATTGATGGGTCATCATTACTCCAAGAAGTCAATAAATAATGCACCTATACGTTTTCATCAACATCAAGCCACAAACCTACCCCCATCTTGCTTTTGTATACTTCAGCAGTAGTTACCCGATGCCGTTCCAATTTAGGTTCTCGCGCGAAACGCCATTCGCGGAATTGATATGGTTGCCTTCGCTTGACGACGAGGGAGACGTCCAGTTCACCCCATTTGAAGTCAAGAACGACGAAGATTTAGCAGTTTTGTGGATAACTTTGACCTATTTTCTTTGAAGGGTCTGATCGAGTTAGATACGGAACTCAAAGATTGGGAGCTAACGTTATCAAAATGTTGACTCATCCTCAACTACCCGTGTTTATCAATATGTAACTTTAATATCTTGTTAATCTATCTTTGTAATTTCGATTATTTATGATAAATCGAAGCTTTGTTCGTTTGTTTTTTGTCTTCTGCATCAGACAATATTTCGGAAGTGCATCTCCGAATTCATATATTTTTTTAAGAAACGTGATTTCAGAGATGCATTTCTCAAAACACCTTTTTTTCTGAAAAAAAGATGATTTGAGAGATTCATTTCTGAAAACACCTTTTTTTTCTAAAAAATAAGGTATTTTTGGAAGTGCACTTCCGAAATCACCTTTTTTCAGAAAAAAAGATGAATTCGGATATGTACTTCCGAAATATAAAAGCATTTTAGAAATTTCGTGCAGATCTCTAAAAAAGTTGGGGATTGATAAAGAAATTGTCTTTCGTAATTAATTCAAAATGGAACCATAACTCAGCCGGAGATGTTAAAATTTTCGAAATGTTGGTTGCAGTTGTGCATATTGGGTTCGATAACCACTGTTGTATATTTAACAATTTTATTGTTTTAATTTCACATTTGGCTTAAGTTTTAAATTTTTATAAAGTGTGGTTTATTTTTTAATTCTTTAATTTATTATTTGGTTATTATTTTTTCAATTTTAAAATATCACTTAAATTTAATGTCATATTAAATAAATTTTTTTAAATATTATTTTTTAGATATATCAGATAAAAAAATTATGTGACTTTGATTATATTAAAATTTTTAAAAATAAATATTTAAATAATTAAATGTTAAAATTATTCTTTTAATCTGTAACAAAATTATTCTTTGGAAGAACAATTTCAGTAAATAAATGATCTTTCAAAGAATTATCTTTCATATCTTCATCAAAGAGCATATATATTTTGAACAATCAAGATGATGAAGAAGTTTTGGTCAATAAAATCTCTAAAAGAAGAAATGAGGAAGAATTTTGTAAATAATGTCAAATAGAATTTGAGTCATACAATTGAAAAATAAAAGTTCTGACCAACTAAACTACTTAAATTCTTTGCCAGTATGCTTTTTTATATTTATATATGATTATTTCTTAATTATTAATCTTTAAAAAGGAAAAACAAAATCTAAAAAAAAATTAAAATTCAAGATTTAGTGTTCAATTTTTTTATTAAAGGTATATATTTATTATTGGTCCCGGCCTCTAAAAAGACCGACAGGGCCCTGCTCTTTTTAATATATTTCTTGTTTAAAAAATAAAATAAATAGAAAGCATGGTCCACATTCAATGGCACATTTTTTAAACAGTTTGTATTCAAATTGTTGTCTTCGCACTTCACCATTAACGATGAAATTTGTTTCTTTCTTACTTTTTCTATTATGTAAGGTCAAAGTTTTCATGATGTTTTCAATTTTTATTCAAAGAAATTTTTTAGAGAATTGTTTTGACTTAGACGCAGCCACCACAGTTTTTGTCTGACTAATCACCAACTACCTAAACTAATCACCTGATTAATTCCATAATGTTTATACTATAGGAATATAAATTATAAACAATTATTATTTCCTAAAACAGCCTCTATAAATAAATAAATAATATTAAAATAGAACTTACCAAATAGAAAGAGAATCAAGAGCCAATTCAGGATGAGGAAGTAATCCAGCAAGCAAAACCAATATTTGAAAATACCAAGTCTCCAAACACAGCATCACTGCTGATGAAGCTGACAATTTGAAAAACTCTGGCAACCCTGAAAAGGCTTGAAAACTAAACCCTTTCCATGTATCTTTACACTTCTCACTCTTCACAATGTAAACAAATTGTGCTATCACAATTATCCACCATGAGAAACTCAAAACCAATGAAGCACCCAACAAACCAAGTCCAACTTTGTACACAACAAAATAACTTAGTATAACGTGAATAACCAATGTCCCTGCTGATATGTATGCACTTGGTGCAACTATGCTTTGTGCTTGAAGGAATTTTTGGATTGGAAAGTTTACCGCATAGGCAAATATTTGGGGGATTAGACCATAGACAAAAAGTGATGCTGCTGATGCTATTGCTGGTGATTCTCCTAGGAAGATCAAAAGTGGTTTGGAGAATATGTAGATTAATGTCAATACTAAACCAGCTAGTGTGAGAAGAACTGTGGATCTTTGCAAATATATGCCTAACATGTCATACTTTTTTGCACCAAATGCTTGTCCACATAGTGTCTCAACTGCACTCCCCATGCCTAACTGTTTATCAAAATTACCATTTATAAAAATATAAAATTAATATTGAATATGATAAATGGTGACAACCTATTTATTCATTTTTAAAATTGAAATTTTAGTTATTAAACTATTAGACAAAAAAATATTTAATTACGTTTTAATTTAATATGAATAATGTAAAATTTTAGGTCTCAAGTTTTATAGATGTTCTTATTTTTTTTATAACAAAAAAAAAATGAAAACAAAGTTAATTTCTATGGATTGAAATTATATTAAGAATTTCTATGGTCAATTTTGTTGTACTAACCCTTATAAAGTCTAATTTTTATCAAAATTTAAGATATAAAAACAAAGTTAATTTTAAAATAATTAGAGAAGTAATTATTTCTTTATATCTTTTATTATTGATTTTAATAAAAAATATTTTAAAATAATAAAATTATTTTAAACTTATCTCTGAAAAGGAAAATTTTAATATACAAACAAAAAAGTGTTTTTCGAAAGTTGGGGGTTACACCTAACCCAGATAAACAAATGAAAAAGACACATAGAAACAAAAATAACCAATCAAAACCAAATGCAAACCCCCATTCACCTATAGAATCCCAAAAATATTTCAAATTGATTTTTTTATAAATTAAAATATACATAAATGTTCATTCTTACAAAAATTTAAATATAATCTAAATAAAATAGTTTTCAAAAAGATATATCTCAAAAATAACTTTAATTAAAATTTATTCAAAACAGCTTCAAATTAAAATTTTGATATCTAAAAAACATAGAAAAAAGAAGAAAAAAAACTTAAAATAAAATTTTGTAAAAAACTATTTAAATGAATTTAAAAAAAAGTTATTTATAAATTTATTTAAAAAATATAAACTAAGCTTAAAGCATAATATTTTTTTATACAAAGCATAGGAAATAGAAATGCAAAAGTGGTGGATTTTAATTGTTTTACTGTTGGATTAAACATAAAGATAAACTATGCTAAGAGATAAGAGATAGAGTAATACCATGAGGCCATAAGCAAAGATTTGTATCCCAGTATTTCCAAGTGAAGCAGCAGCCAGCTCCAAATTACCAAGATGACCACAAAATATTTGAGTGGACATTGACATCACATAGTTGATAAGGTACACAATAACAGCAGGGGCGGCAAGGTAAAAAAGCAGCTTAAACTCAACCCATGAAGCAAGTCCAACACGTTTAACAAAAGGAACACTTGTGTCTGACAGAATTCTTTCAAGTTCACCATCTGATTCATGTTTTGAACCAAATGAATGAGTGAATGATGGTGGTAGTTGTGGTGGTGGTGGTTCATTAGGTGCTAGCAATGGTTCATCAATATCTTTGTGGATTTGAGTGGAAGTAGTTCCCATGTTTGTGAATATTTGGTTTGAGAATAAGGAACCAAACAAATGGAATTATGGATGATGAAACTGTGTGCTATGTTGGGTTTGGTTTTTATAACTTAGGAGATGTTTTACAGGTCGGGATTTTAACTTATTATTTGTAAAGTTGTATTAACATGGATAATATTATAAGATGAAAAGGTATGTATATAATATCTATTTGGATATGATTTTACACATAAAAGTTAATCAATGATTTCACTAATACTTATTAATAATTTTTCTTTTTCAAATTTTCCGATTTTTTTTTTAATAGAAAATAGACCAAGATCTGATAAAGGTAATTCATTAGGCGAGTGGATGGGCATTAAGTCGGGTTTTAGCTATTTGACTATTTGGCCGGCTCAAAATAGTTACCCCTAAGATTTGTTGGATGTTATTGAGCCGACGAAGTTTCTAGCGGTCATTGCCGGCCTCTGAGAATGTTGTTCGCTTTGAATTAGAAGCGAAAACACTTAAAATTAGTTGAAAAAGTAATGGGAAACTGTTCATCTGTGATTTTGGTAAACAATCACTTAATTTTAAATTTGTTGATTAAATGACCAAATTAGAAAATCCTGCGGCACATTGTAATTTCTCCGGAAAAAAGCGTGCATTAAAGGTGTAGTGAATTTAATATCAATTGTGTTGAAAAAAGGGTTAAGTAAAATACAAGTAAAAGTTTAAAGGAAACAACGATTTGATTGAGTTGAATTGATAGTTTGAACAGAAAGAAATAATTAAACTTAGAAAGAATGAAAAAACTTTATTTGCATAAGTATATTGGTATGCAGTTTCATACATTTCCTCAAGAGATTCGTTTCATACCATCGTTACCAAACTATAATAGTGTTTCTTACGTTACAAAAATTACCCTACTTCAATAGCTCCCAAAATCATCCAGACGTGCCGACACACACCTTGTGATAACATCATAACATAATTCCTTTACACTATTATCAACGCTTTTTATTCTTGGAATCATACCCGTCTTTTCGCATTTCTAACTCCGACTTGAACGTTCCAACAACTTCGACAACTCTTCCAATCTCTTGCCAAGGATCCCTTGACTAGGTCTACCGCAATCCTTCGCTTAATCATTATTCTTACGTCAACATCCTACGCAACGGTTACTCAAACTGATAACTTCACAGTCCACCAACAATGTTGAATATAGCAACTTCCTAAATTCCATCTTATAACAATTATCCTTATTCCAAGACGTTTCGACTTGTTAAACAACCAAAATCTTAAATCCATGTTACCTTCGAATTCGGAAACCAACAAACTTCTAAATTGCTTTCTCTGTCTCCTTAAGCAGTATATTGCACCAACAACTTACAACTGAAACATATCCAAGAAGCACAGCTTCTCCCCCACTTTGCTCAAACTAAACCCTGCAACAAAACAAACAAGTACCGACAATGTTTCACACACATGTTGCGTACTAAGGAATAAAACACTGACAACATTCAACTGTCATACAAACTCAACAGACGCGACAACTTAGCCAGACGGGCCGACCTGCTCTGATACCACTAATGTAACACCTCTTTCTAATACCTCTAATATTTAACATATAATCAGAGTAAATAAGTATGCATATAAAAAACGAGCGTCACATCGACGTTTCCAAAAACTAAAAGCTTTCAAAAACCAACAATCATTCATCATCAAATATACAATTACACTTGGTCATCAAGGTAACACCTTTCACTTGTCATAATTCATCAAGAATATGCATTCACAGCGAAAATAATAAATACTCATGTATTTCATAAATGATGATGTCTCATACCATAATCATATCTCAATAATAATCCACAAGATAATATAACGTCATATCCAAGATATTCGGCACTATGGCCTCTCAACAACAAATAACAAAACATACATGTTCACAAGATAATATCACAATACATATCCAAAACAAAACATGAGTTCAATACTACTAATCCCAACCCAGTGTTACATGACCAGAGCATTGACTCACTACCTAAACTCCCAACAAAACTCAGACACTCTCCGACTAACCTCGCACGAGCTACTAAGCGTCTGAACCTGCACGTTACCAACAAAGGGTAACATTCAAACAGAAGGTGGGAATTCAAATCATTATGAAGAAAGTATAATAAAGTACAATGATTTAATTAACAATCATAGGAATTCATCACACCTCGCATAATCATGTAAATAGTATTATTCAATATATTTCACATGTTTAAGTATGCAACAAAGTTCAATAGTATAATATTCAAAAGAATTCAATACTATTATTCCAAATATGTACACAATCCATCATTATCACATATTCATATTTATCACCGAATTATATATCCAAACATCACCAAATTCAATTATCACATCTCATACACACATAACAATCACATAATTGCATATATTCAAACATCACATAACACCAATATGACTCAATACAAGACATGTGACTCTATGCATGTGGTACCAAATTTGAACCCAACGTTTCACCGCTTTCCGATTCAATATCTAGAATCCTAGCCACGCTTCCGATCCGGACAAGACCAAAGCCCACCAAACGTAAACATATAGCTTACCGCTTTTATATCCATCTCAAGGATCAAGCCATCGCTTCTATTTCAAAGCAAACCACCTCTATCTCAAGGCAAACTATGCTATGAATGTATGTACAATGATCACCAACACATATGCAATTAAGATCATCTCTACCATCTTAACATTCCGCATATCACAATAATTCAACTCTATAAATTATCCACCAATTGTACATATACACATTCATAACGAATATACTATTTACATATATAGGCCAATTATCAAATACGAACACAAATTCCAATTAACACTAGTAATCATACTATCTCGTGTTAATTCACATTTGCCAATATATATGAATACACACTTTCATAATCAATCAACTAATCATTAGGATTCATGCCATAGGGCTACCCACAGAGAACATTCTCAAAAAAACATCATTGACATAGAAATATATTATTCTCAACATAAATATTCAAACCAAAAACACAATAACGATCAAATTCTCAAAATACCGTAATTTATCGACAAACCGAATAATTGATTCAAGTCCAAGTATATTTCAATCAAATAGACTCATTGTAGTTAATTCAACTATTAATTTAATCAACCAATTAATGTCACACTATATTAATTTCAAACACAATGAATTATCACATATCAAAGATTATCATTAAAACCTAATAATCACAAATCATAGAAATTTAGGGGTTTCACCCTAAACATGTCAAAACTTAGAATTTGAAGAACAAAATCCCTAAATCATATTAATCTATCCATTGACCCCATCATACTAACCCATAATAATAAGGATTCTCCCCCTTACCTTGGTAAATTTGGACTCTTTCACCAAAGCTCTAAGCTTTTCTCCAAAAGAAATCTTTTCTAACATTATTTGGAGACACACCTAAAAATCAGTTCGAAAATCGGCTTATCAGATGAACATAAAACCCTTAAAATCAAAATTGCTACGGTCAGAACTTACCTTTATGGGTCAAGAACGTTGTGTCCAAGTACCGCAACGATCCAACGGTTGGATTGAGAGATGTGTCTGTTTTGCCAAGGTGACTCTATGCTGAAACTTGCTGCGAAAATTGAGGCTTCCTCCATAATTTTTCTTCTTCTCTCGAGTGCTCCTCCCTTCTTTCTCTTCTCTCTTCTTTCTCCCCCAAAATGAGTTATGAGAATCCAACTCTAAAACCCTAACTTTCTACTCTTACTATCTCTCTTATGTCAATTGGGCTTAATCCACCAATCCATCTATTATGTTTCTACCACTTAGGCCCATTTAGTTATATCTCTCTAATAACTCAATTAAGTCAAACAACACAAACACTCACATAATTAAATACTTAAATAATTATTATATCACATAATAACTAAATAAATAAGTAATTATTAAAAACACCAAATAATATAACTACTAATATAATTAATAAAAATATTAATATAAATCGGGATGTTACAGTGAGCGATGCACTTTGTTCCAAGAGAAGTGTCTTGCTTATCCCTCTTGCGGGAGCTCCTTTTATAGCCTTAGCTTGGTCCCTTAAAGCCTCATTTAAGATGTGCCTCTGGGGCTTCCATCGTTAAGACATTTTATGCGTCCTTTATTATCCAACCATGAATGGCACATCAAGCATCGATTACAGCCAAGTTGTCCGTAACAACTAGGCGTTACGTCCGAGTTGTACCTGTGACTTTCCATATGCCTCTAGTACGCGTCCTAATGCCTTGCATTACAACTCAGATGGGCACAATACTCGGCCAGGTGTAGTCATCGGCTGGGTGTAATACTCGGCCAAGTGTATACCCTACCTCTATCCGTAATACATCCCAGGCCACGTCCTCATAAACATCCCGAGTATTGAACATATATATATATATATATTAATGTTTAGTGCCTTTATTTAATTTTGTGCACTTGGTGTACATTTATTTCTTCTTTCTAATTGTCTATTCCACCTCATCGATTTCTAGTTTCCAGGCTTTGAATTATCAGCGAGTTATTATTGTGCAATGACTTCATTTTTGTTTCTATAATTTAAAATTTGTTCGCCTCGTCGGTGTTCCTGGTATCCAATGTGTTTGTCAAACTCTGTAATCTCAATTGGAGTTTCGGCGTTACTAGCTCCTATTGAGAAGAGTTATTGGGGTTCTTCAGCGTTTCCAAGAACACGCCCCTAGGGTACACCTTGTTTGGGGTGGACGTATCTGGACTTCACCGCCTATGCTCTTGGAGTGGCTAGTTCCTAAGAAGGGAGTATGCCACTTACTTTGAGAAGTATGCTTGCTAGGTATAGAATCTACCTTAGAAGAATGGCTTATGCCATATTGCATGGGATTATAATACCCTTTTTGGTCGCAATGTTTCATAGTTAGAAGTTTAATTATTAAAAATATGCAAAAATTTTATAAGACTCCTTAGCTAACTCTACTGACGACTAATATGGTCTTCCTTTCGTCTGTCTGGTCAAGGTGTTCGTCAGTCACAAACATTATATGTGTACCTTTAACTGACGGGAAATATGGGGGTATTCTATGTCTTCACAAATATTGTTCGTTAACGACTATAAATGCTCGATCGTCTCTAGTGTCGCTCAAGGTTGTCACTTTTGAGCGATTAGCATCTTATTGTTCCTCTATCTTGATATAGGCTTCGTTCTCCATAATCCTCCAGACTTCTTCGAGATTCGAATAAATTGTGATCGAATTGTGTTGAATATTATGGCATTCAATTTTAAGGTGGATCGATAAGGCTACAACGTTCAAGAATGCTGCGATTGTTTTTATAGGAATGCAATTGTAACTGCTCTTTTAGGGAACTTCAAGGAATCGTGAGCTGATTGGCTGAACATTATTCTCATCTTCCACAGATATCATTAATTCAACATACCCCGTGGATGGGTTGTGGTACTATTGCACGCCCTCTTGTCTGACTCTTTGTATGGCCATAAAATTCCTCGTTCGTGATCTATCTTTCTCTAACTCTCGAAACCCTATCATTGATCACATAGGGATTTTAATTTACTTACTTTCATATTTCTTATTGATGATCAACATCTATGTGATACTCCATTCATAGTTCCCTTGGATGGGATACTTGCTCGGGGTGTTCCTCTAGTGATAACGTCAACTTATTGGCATTTTCCCTTGCTAACCGATCTTTGCTACTCTGCAAGAGTGAGTTATATAGTTATTAAGGGCTAAAGAATCACTGGTATCACATACGCCTGAATGTGATTGGCGGATAAGTCATAGTCCAATTGTGCTAGATCAGAAATTATTGCGAGTCCATCTTTTATGAGGTATCTTCACATGTTTTCACTAGGGATATCGGCAGATAAGTCATGGTCAAATTAAATACTCATCTTTTATCAGCTAACACGGCCTGTGTCAGCAAGCCTGGAGCTTAAAGATGGTTTTGCCAATTATAGGGGGGCAACACGGCCAACTGTGTTGCCTGACACGACCCATGTTGGCCAATGCAGTATTTTATGTTGATTTTTGTAAAGAGTTTTTTTTGTGATCCCGAGGGGGATTTTTGGTATTTGCTACATCTGTTAAGTGATCTGAAGCTATTTAGACTACTTTTGGAGAAAGAAAAAAACACTTTTTGATCATACGAAAAAATTGCAGAAGAAAGAATAGAGCTCTCAAGGGTTTCGTAGAACAGAGATCTTAAAGAGCAATCGCGATTGAAGATCAAAGAAATCCTGTTTTCTTGTAATATTTAACCTTCTTATTCTATTTTCTTTGAATATTATGAGCGGCCAAACCCCCCAATGCTAGGGGGTGTCCCTGAATTGCTATTGTATTGAACCTAGTTTCCTTTATGTTATGAAATCATTATGTGTGTGAACCTATTTTATTGTGCAAAGTGCTTAATGCTTTATCTATCGGACCAATAGATTTTGATTTACGGTTAAGGTTTAGGTCAGACAAACCTCCTTATCGCTGTTTGCACAATAATATTACGGTTGTTATTGCTTAGGAATGAGGATTCATCGTATTAACCGTGATATTCTTGATAAATTATATATTGCTTGATAACATCTTGAAGGGCTAAGGAATTAGGATACAAGATGAGTTTCAAATGTTTTCCGCTAAGGAATTAGGGAAAATTACTCGTGAGATTTGGTAATAGTTCATGCACACTAATATTTCGTAAATAAGGACTAAAGGTTGGTGCAAGGCAATTCATACACACTGCCCTAGCTTGCTTCTCATATCGTTTTAAAAGTCAATTTTACGCTTTTCTTTAATTTATTGTCGTTAATCATTATTTCACAACAATCATCAAAACCCCCATGTTCTCTTGTTCAATTGAGTAAGTATAATAACTTATATTTCCTACGCAATCCTTGAGATCGATATTT
Source organism: Vicia villosa (assembly GCF_029867415.1). NCBI lineage: Eukaryota > Viridiplantae > Streptophyta > Magnoliopsida > Fabales > Fabaceae > Vicia > Vicia villosa. The sequence continues at coordinate 73,800,779 of NC_081184.1, read as the reverse complement.
GGGATTAATCCTCTATTATTACTACATCGGCGAAAATAGTACACTTGCTAATTTTCCGATTAAGTTTTTGCCGCCATTGCCGAAGACTTCCAAAATATAACTTGAATAGTAACTCAATTGAAATTTTGTTGTTCTGCAACTAAAATTTTATTTTCGGTATTGTTATTTCATTTAATCATAACTAACAATTGTCTAATCGGTGTATGCGAGGTAAGGCCTTAAATGAATTTCTTTTTGACGTAGAACCAGAAATATCATTGCGTCCTAGACTCCATAAGGCTACACAAGAAAGACCGGAAGCGTCCGAAACAATATCGATAGTTTCTGAATCAGAAGAAGTGGAAGTAGTTTCTGTTCATTCAGAGCATTCGGATTCAGAGTCTGAAACTATGGATGCTACACCACCTCTACAATAAAGACTTCTGGGTGACAATGGAGGAGTAAATGATCCAACTGGGCGGTTGACAATAGTAAATCAACCGGTCGATGCTGCTCATTTTCAATTGCACCCTTCAACTATACGGCAACTCGAAAGGAGACCTTTTTCGGGAAAAATCAATGAAGATGCAAATAAGCATTTACAGAGATTTCTCACGATGACCACGTCGTTGAAAATGGAGGGGCACTCTGAAGAAGCGAAAAAGTTGGTATTGTTTCCCTTTACCCTTTCAGAAGATGCTGAAGAGTAGTTCTACTCTTTACCTGGAGGGAGCATTACAACTTGGCAACATATGAGACAACGTTTCTCAACGAGTATTTCCTGCTTCTGTGTATATCCGCAAGCGGTATGACATAGTGAATTTTAAACAGAAGGAAGGAGAATCACTTGGAGATGCTTACAAGAGGTTTAAACAATTGTTGGTTGCATGTCCTACTCATAACATGGATGCAATTGAACAAATGAAAAACTTTGTGAATGGTCTCAAGTTGTAAACTAAGAAACTCATTGACACAACTGCCGGTGGCTCATCTAATTTTACAACAGCCACTGGTATAATGAAATTGAAGCCATTTCTGCAAATGAGCATTTGGAGTTATATGACCGTAGTGTAAGCCAGCCTGAAGGAATCATTAATTTGAAGCTGGATAATCAAATTATGAAAATGGAAGACCAAATTGAAGCTGAAGTCAAGAGAAGACTCGAGAAGATGACTATTACAACTCAGACTGTGGCTCAAGGTCAACCGGCTCAAACTTTCAGCTGTGAGATTTGTAATGGCCCTCACCAAACTGTGTATTATTTTAAAACTCCTCAACAGATTGAAGAGATCAAGTTCTTGAAGTAGAAAAATCCTTATTCTAACACTTATAATCCGGGGTGGAAGAACCATCCCTACTTCTCCTGGAAATATCACCAACAACAAGCTCCTCAAAAGGCAGAATGTGAAGTAGCTATTGAGAGAATGGCGACACAATGTTCTAAGTTTCAAGAAGAGACAAGAAATAACCATAGGAACACCACAACTTCAATAAAAAAAATATGGAAGTTCAGGTGGGTCAGATAGCACAGCATCTAATTCTGCAGGCACAAGGTACAATTTCGAGCTCAACTGTGAAAAACCCGAAAAACCAAGAAAATGTCAATACGGTCACAACAAATTATAACTTGGTCATCGAAGTGGACTCGGAAGTGAGAGAAAATCATAAAGATCCCGAAGTGGTTGCACTACCAGTTAAGCCACTTGAAGAGAAAAATAAGAAGGAGGCTAAACCGGCGATCAAGTTACCATTCCACTCTAGAGTGGCAAAGAAGGATTCAAAAGAGAAATATTTTGAGAGGTTTCCAGCACTCGTCAAAAATCTAGAGATCAACTTACCTTTATTTGAAGCACTTGAGAATATGCCTTTGTACAAGAAATTTATGAAAGAGGTGATTTCTAAAAAGAGACCGGTGGGAGGTGAGTCTGAAATTGTTACAGAAAAGTGTGATAGAGTCTCGCCGGAAAGGAAGATCCCAATCAAGAAGAAAGACTCTGGAGCGATGGCAATACCTTGCACTATCAGTGACTTAACGTTCAAGAAGGTGCTAATTGATTCTGGTTTTAGTGTGAGTTTAATGTCATTGTCTATTTTCAAAAAGCTTGACATTGGGAAGATAAGCGAGAGTGAGACAAAATGGAAATTTGCTGATCACACTATTAAGCAATCTTATGGGATAGTTGAAGATGTACTGGTAGAGATTGATAAGTTTGTCTTTCCAGTTGATTTTCACATCATGGACATTCCTAAAGATAAAAAGACTCATATCCTTCTTGGGAGACCATTTTTCCTCACTAGTCGTTGTAATTTGGATCTCGAGAAAGGGACACTAACAGTAAAATCATTTGATGAGGAGGTAACACTGAAGATGTTGGAATTTAAAAAGAAAGGTGCAGGTGGGAATAATCAATCTTCGGTCGGTATGATTAAAAGTGAGGGAGAAAGCAGAAGTCCAAAACCTCTTCCTGCAAAAGTTTCAAGCATAGTCTCTCAGGTGACCTCAACTCATGCACGTATCAAAAGTCCGAAGTCCCTTGAAGAAGTCAAGAAGGAGAAGAGGAAAATAAAGGTAAGGAGATGAAAGTGGGAAGTGATTTGAAGAGAAAAGTGGTCCATGCTTTTCATCTACATGAGTTCTTGGGCGCGGAAGTGAAAAGTAACAAGGTTTGGAGGAGGAAATACCCTTCTTAATTTAGGGTAATGCACAGTCGAATCATGCAATGTTAAATGAAGCGCTTCATGGGAGGCAACCCACGCGTTTCGTGCTAACCTTTTTATTTTTTTGTCTTTTTAGATTCTGTAGGTTTGCACAGTGCTTTGCTGGAGAGAGTATGAGAAAGTTGAATGTGAATCAACTGAGAGGTTGTACCAGTGCGAAAACTAAAAAAATGAGAAAAAACAGTGATTTTGAAAAATGCAGTGGCCTGACACGGCCCGTGTCAGCCCCAGTGAAGCTTGTGATTGAAATTTTTTGTTTTTGGGTGAGGCAGAACGCTGACACGACCTCCCGTGTCAGCCCCGACCATGTTTTCCTTTCATAAGATCATAAATCCCTCATTCCTTTCAGAACTGAAACTTCTTCGTCTCAACCTTTTTTAACCAAGCATAATAGGGCTCAGGATCTTTGGATAAAGGTACAAATTGAAATAACTTAAGGGTATTGGTCAGATACTCTAAGTTGATCGATTCTTGCATAATTAAAGCTTCCGTCGAAGATGTTGCTTGATCTTTCTGGGTTTTAGGGGTTTCAACATATACATGTTTCCCCTTATCATCTACATTTTTCTTACAAGCTAGAGGCATAGTCCTATGATAAATAGGGAAGAAAACCAAATTGACATTAACATTAGGGTCAGGGATCAGACCCATGAATGCGTGTGTTTCACTTGCAATAGATAGGGGGTTAATTACCTGGGACACATATATTCTCCTTTTTTCCTCAAGAAGAGGAGGTTCTGGTACAAACTCTTGATTTCCTACCAGCAATGGCCTAGAAATCTTCACAATGGGTTGAGAGGTTTCTTCAGATTGTTGTTCTCGAGCCTTTGAACCACTTGAAGACATTGTTGTGGAGTTCTTGAAGATTGTTTTAGGTTTTAGACTGTTTAGAAGAAGAAGTTTGAAGAAGAAATCATTTGCTTAAGGATACAGAAAATTATTCAAATGAGAGACTTTTGCTACTTATAGAAGGAAACCACCCCTTCTGATTCTGAAAACTTTAAAAGCGTGGAAAGTAGTGGGGCACGCGTAAGATTGTGATAGGCTGCACAAATGGTTGCACAGTCTACGACCTTACTCCTATTATTAGGAGTGGTCATTGGGCAGTTTTTGTGCACGTCTAGATGGGATGTTTGGAGGCATGGTCATCATGACCATGACGTCACAAGTGAAAAGAAATTGAAAAGTCTATCCGTCAAAATCAAGGGTTCGCAAGAAATGGCCATATCTGCAAAAAAAATAATCCAAAATAGACATTTATTGGGGGAAATTTGTTAGCTTGGGATTTCGACGGACGACAGGAGGTTTGTTAAAGGAAGTACCATAAAACATGGCTCTTTGAAGGCTATTCGAAGAACCATTTGGTGTAGATTGGATTTTACCTTGTTGAAAGGTATTCGAAGTAAAATATCCTCCAAGACAAGGATAAAGTCTTAGCGTATTTTCGAAGCATTTTGAAAGCAAGCTTCGACAACCACGTTGGTTGAATATTGGCGCCTCTAACGAAAGGGGATTAAAATTCAAAAGAATCTGTCTTATCCAAAAAGACACGTGGAAGCCTTAGGGATTAAGGGACATGCAAACAGATAATGTGGCATTCTGTTAGGAAAAGGCCGTTAGGGTCGAACTAGTATAAATTATAATCTTAATGTTAGATTTTAGTGTGTTCAAATTTGTACAAAACTCAATTATACTCAAAGTATCAAAGCGTATCGAGAAACGAGTGTTGAGAATGTACGTATGAACCACCCATTTATGTTAATCAAATTACATTACCTTTTACTAGTTTGTATTTATCTTCAATAAACTCTTTTATCTTTCTTTATCGCTTTCGAGTCAAAAGCCTTTATCATTCCTGCATTTCGTTTTACCTTTCAACACAATTTCCTTTCACTTATCAATTAAACACAAAACCAAACCAAAAATGAACACAATCCATATATCAAAATCTCGAAACTTAGACCATGTCCTAGAATCAATTTAGCCGATCCTGCGAGCAACCAAGATATTTGATATTTTAGAGGACTAGCGGTTGTTTACTAATTTTCACGGTAAACAGTTACCCCGCTTATACGTTTTACCCCACACCTGATCTGTATTTATTGTCACATATAGCCTAGTAGGAGGTGGTGGTGGAGGTGAATGGGTTATTTGTTGTGCAAATTTAGTTTTATTACTACAAAAGATAAACACACAAGCAAAATAAATCACACAAATTTGTGGATTGCCTCCTACGCAATGCCTCTTTAAGGTCATTAGCTTGATCTTTTGATCCTCTTGACCAAGAGCTCTAGGCCTAAAAAGCCTTAGCCTCATTTACCTTGGGTTAAAGTTGACTCTGATTTCAATCAAAACTTTTTATCACTTTTATTTGTATATGACGCAAAACCTTACACTTACATTAGAGGTTACCGTTCACAAATACGACGATTCCTGACTTTTTTAAACTTGACTTTTATACATCGTTTTCTCTATCTAAAATAATTTTGGTTAATAGTGTGTAAACGTTTGTAATACAATTTATAATATGGTTAATATGTGTCTGATATCAAAAAGTAGTCTTAAGTGTTAAAACAGAGTTGGCTAATTGAATGTATAAATTTAATTAATTATAGTTTGATTATTAATTGTCCTGACATCAAAAAATAAAATATTGCATGTTAAATCAACTTTAATTAATGATGTATTAAAATTGGTTAATAGTTAATGAATGTCTAGACAAAAACTAGTCTTAATTTATAATATAAATCTGATTAATGATGTCTACAAGGTTGGTTAATACAATTCATAATTTAGTTCAAAAATGTCAAACAAAAAAATAGTCTTAAATAATTAAAATTTTTGATTAATTGAGTTTAAAATGTTAGTAATATAATTTATAATACATTAAAAATAGTTTTAAGTATAACGGTTGATCAACATAACTTATAATTTAATGTATGAAAATGATTAATACTATATATTTTAATGAAATATTGAAAGATGTTAACTTATTTATAAATAAATTTTAGGGTCGATCCTGATTTTTAAGAGATCCAAAGCAAATAATAAAAATTAAGTTTTAATAAAAATTTGAGCGATTAACTTTGAATTTTTATTTTTATTTTTTCTCTTTTATTTCATTGAATGAGAAGGTCATTGTGTCAAAGTCAAAAGAAAGGGCAGTGACAGTGTTGTCATCGAAGGTGGCGGCGACACGGTGCAGTGACTGCTATCGAAATAATTTAAAGTATTTCAATAGTCTCAAAACTTTAAAACATACCAATAAGAACCTCAAAATTTTATTAAAATTGATATATAAATTAAACTAGTTAAATTTTTTTATAAACTCTTATAAATACTACATCAAATTAGATTAACTCTAATTTTAATAAAAAATAATACTAAATTAGTTTAAATTTAATTTTAATCAAAAAATGTAATTTTAATAATTTAGTTTATTGTCTATTTCACTTATAAAAAATAATACTAAAATTTTTAAGTTTTAATTTATCATCAAAAATATAATATATATATATATATATATATATATATATATATATATATATATATATATATATATATATATATATATATATATATATATATATATATATATATATATATATATATATATATATATATATATATATATATATATATATATTATTCAAATTATTTTTTGTTGACAAAATTTAAAAAATGAAATAGCATTCACATATGATTTTTTAGTTAAAGTAAACGCAACTTATCTTTGTAGTGAAAAAAATATGAATTAGTATAAACTGCCAATACCTAGAATCAAACTCGCTACAATTATGATACCGCTAGGTGCATGTCATTTTTTGTTTAGCAAACATTGTATTTTTTTTTATTATTATTATTATTATTATTATTATTATTATTATTATTATTATTATTATTATTATTATTATTATTATTATTATTATTATTATTATTATTATTATTATTATTATTATTATTATTATTATTATTATTATTATTATTATTATTATTATTATTATTATTATTATTATTATTATTATTATTATTATTATTATTATTATTATTATTATTATTATTATTATTATTATTATTATTATTATTATTATTATTATTATTATTATTATTATTATTATTATTATTATTATTATTATTATTATTATTATTATTATTATTATTATTATTATTATTATTATTATTATTATTATTATTATTATTATTATTATTATTATTATTATTATTATTATTATTATTATTATTATTATTATTATTATTATTATTATTATTATTATTATTATTATTATTATTATTATTATTATTATTATTATTATTATTATTATTATTATTATTATTATTATTATTATTATTATTATTATTATTATTATTATTATTATTATTATTATTATTATTATTATTATTATTATTATTATTATTATTATTATTATTATTATTATTATTATTATTATTATTATTATTATTATTATTATTATTATTATTATTATTATTATTATTATTATTATTATTATTATTATTATTATTATTATTATTATTATTATTATTATTATTATTATTATTATTATTATTATTATTATTATTATTATTATTATTATTATTATTATTATTATTATTATTATTATTATTATTATTATTATTATTATTATTATTATTATTATTATTATTATTATTATTATTATTATTATTATTATTATTATTATTATTATTATTATTATTATTATTATTATTATTATTATTATTATTATTATTATTATTATTATTATTATTATTATTATTATTATTATTATTATTATTATTATTATTATTATTATTATTATTATTATTATTATTATTATTATTATTATTATTATTATTATTATTATTATTATTATTATTATTATTATTATTATTATTATTATTATTATTATTATTATTATTATTATTATTATTATTATTATTATTATTATTATTATTATTATTATTATTATTATTATTATTATTATTATTATTATTATTATTATTATTATTATTATTATTATTATTATTATTATTATTATTATTATTATTATTATTATTATTATTATTGTTGTTGTTGTTGTTGTATTTAATATTTTTTTAACTCTTTTTTTGATTTTGCGATTTTGAGGCCTCCAATTATTTGAGATCGTAGATCTGGTTTTCCTAGTTCACGGTCGACCTTAAAATAAAATAAGTGGATAATAATTAATAATTTTGTGGTTAATAAAAGTAATAAAATTAATTAATTATACAAATTTATATTTCTAATATAAAATAATTTATTATATTTTTCCAAAAGAAAATTTTATTATGAGTCAATTTTATTTATAAGAAAATCTAAAAAAAAAATATATAAATACACTAAAGATTACTTAGTATAAATATTTATGTAAACTTTGGGTCGAAACAGCATTGCTTTTATTTATTTATTTGTTAACTATTACAATAAACACATATAACTACCCCTTTAAAGAGTTTGTATTCAAATTGTTGTCTTCTAGCTTCACTAATAAGTGAATTTGTTCGTTTCTTATACTTTTAGTATGATAAAAAATTTCAACATGTTTTTATATTTTAATTTAAAGAAAAAGCCTTCAGAATATTTTTGACTTGTGGTTTCTGCTTGTAACTCAGACCCCAACTACCACATTTGTTGTCTCACTAGTTATGCTATCGCCTTCAAATTGGATTCACCCTTCCCTATGATATATTTTAATTTAAACTAATTACTTGATTATTTTTATGGGGTTGAATACTATTGATTATAAACAATTATTATTTCTTAAAGGAGCCTCCATACTGCTTTAGTCAATCAAAATTCTTAGCAATGATGACAAAAGCTATCTTAATAAATAAATAAATATTATAATAAAACTTACTAAAAAGATAATTTATTGGCGCAACAATAGGGAGAGAGTCGAACGGGGAACAATATATAAGACTTTTGAATTATGGGAGAATAATTCATGAATTAATCAAATGCTCCATTGGCCACAGCGCGCGTCCAAAGTCTCTCTTGCCCAAGGTCAGATGTTCGATCCCCCTAAACCTTTTGCTTCATATTTTTTCCAAACATTTTCGAAATGCTTTGTTTTCATAATATTTTCAATAATTTTCACTCCTTTAATGCACTGGTCACTCAGCCCGATTGGCTTAATTTGTGCCAGTCCCTTTTTGGGGGAGGGGTTCGAATCTTGCTCCAAACAAAATCAACCATTTATGCTATTTTTCTCTATTTTTTTTTTTAACTTCACACAATTATTTCACATATCAAAATTAATCATTTCCACTTGATTTTTTACACACTACTCATTTATCATATCTATTTTATGAATATCCAAAAAAAATCACAAAAATTTTATTTATTTGACATATTTTTATTAGGTTTAAAATGGCGTGTTTTTAGGTATTTTAAAATACTTTAAAATATAATTTCATTTGAATTCTTTGTTAGAACAAAATTGAGAATCTATGTTCAGAATCTGGTTTTGATGATAACGAACATATATTTTGTGAGTAACAATTTTATTACAAATGGTTTCATTAACTGTGCAGATATTATGTTATAACTCCTATACAAGATTCATCAGGAGAAGAGTACAACAACTACATCCGAAACATCCAGAAGATTGACGAAGCTAAACATCACTAATCAGAAGTTCAGAGTAAGAACATGTCAAAGAAGCCAAAGACCACAGATCAGAAGCAAGAAAAGCAATAATAAGGAACAAGATCATTCAGAAGAAAAAGCAATATCAAGGCCTACATGCAACAGTCTCAATCAAGAAAGTACATCAGAAGCTGTAAGAAAAATGAATAAGAAAGATCAACCGCAAGAAGCTTTGCAAGCATTAGAAGATCATACAAGTATGAAGATCAGAAGTTCTGAAGCTACAAGTTCTGAAGACTACGATACAGTGACATATAACATACAAACAATCAACAGAAGTCACGTACAAGCTAATAAAGAAACTATAGCTCAACATACAGAATTGAATAAAATACAAGAGCTCAAAATCAAAGGGAGAGCCGTTAGAAACATCATCACATGCAAAACAGTTGCAACATTTAAAAAGGAACAACTCCCAAGGCTGAAAGAAGAAGCAACCCAGATGCAACGCATTGGAAAGACAAGCCTATTCAAAGAAGCACACCATCAACTGTAGTCATCATGTTGAGGATAAGACTCTGTCAAGAATAACACATGTCACAAAAGGCTCAATCCAGACGAAGCATTCAAGACAACATTCAAACAAGTCTCAACGGCTAGATTCCAACGGTAACATACCAAGCTCTATAAATAGATCAAAGCTTCAGACTTGGAGGTATGCGTTCAAGTATGTATCTGAGTATGCATCTAGAATGAGCATCAAAGTATGTATCTAGGATACATCTATAGAGTGAAGATCAAGAAGTAATTCAGAAGAAAATCTGTCTGAAGTGAGAAACTGATCATGAAAATATGAAAGAAGAAATCTTCAAGACATGCATCAGAAGTTACGCAAGAGGCAACATACATGAAGTGTATGATGGAACAAAAACGTTATTATCATCTGCTTCCCAGAAGATGAGTTCCAGAGAAGACAGACAGTTCCTTCTAAATGAGCAGTATGCGTCACAAGAAAGCTAAGTAATACACTTACTAAAGATGCATCAAAAGTTGATGATGAAGACAAAATCAAAGGATATAAGAGCTTCTGCTCCTTATGTGATTCTAAGAAAGAAGAAGATATTTCTGAAGAAGCAATAAATTCCTCGTGCAAATGCTCAACATATGCTTAATCAGAATTAAAGGAGATGGTCTTACAAGAAGGAGTGATTGCTCCAAAACTTCAACATCCATATTCAAGGAAAGAATTAAAGAAGCATATTTACGTAAGAGTTGTTGCTCTTAAACTGCTTAAAGAAGAACGAAGATGAAGATCAGATTGAAGAAGCAATCATCAGAAAGGAGAAAATCTTCTAATTCTGCTTATCAATCAGTAAAGCAAATATCTCATCTAGAAGCTGAAGACAAGAAGACTGCAACACATATGTATCTTGTGTTCATAATGTAAAACACATAGAGTTGTTGCTCGTAGTGTGTTATATCTTAAAGTATGTACTTAGAATAGGAGACAATCTGCTTAACTAAGAAGCACACATGTAATCTCCAGAAGATAAATGAACGTTATATCCTGCTAGGATCCCTGAACGGTTCATTATCAGAAGTTAGTCACAGCAGTTGGCTGTGTAGGAGTCAGTCACAGCAGGTAGCTGTGCAGGTTACTAGTGTGATGAACGTTATATCCTGCTGGGATCATTGAACGGTTCAGTCAACTAAGGGTTAGTCATTCGCGGGTAGCTTGTGCAGGGTACCTGAGTCAACGGATGTTATATCTCGCAGAGATCACTGAACGGGTCATTGTCCAGATGGTTAGTCACAGCAGTTAGCTGTGCAGGATGGTTAGTCACGATGGAGGATCGTGCAGTTGTAATATGATTTGGTTATAGTGGATTAAGACCTCTGTTGAGAGGAAAATCACCTGAAGAAGGTGGACTGGAGGTAGCCTTAGTTAGAAGGTGAACTAGGATAAAAATGAATGTGTTTTTTACTTTCTGCACATGTCATTTTAACTTAGAACTTCCAAGCTTCAATCTGCAGAACTGTACTGAACTCGTTAGAAGTTTTGATATCCCTTAGAAGTTAAAATGAACATCGTATTGGTTATGTAGTTCTACACTTCATGCTTCCGCAACATCAAAGCATAATCCAATAGACGATTAAGTGAAAGAAAAGATATTAAAGAAAAGAAAGGGAATTTTAATTGATAAAGAACACAATTCAATCCCCCTTTCTTGTGTTTTTCTCCACCTTCATTTTTAAACTTAATCATTCTTGTAAATAATTTTGTGATAAAACTCTAATCCATTAGGTCTTAATTAGGCATAGATATTATTCTTACCTCAATTAAGTTGATTGTTGCCAATTTTCAAAATGTTTTCAATCTTCGATTAAACAGACGATCAGGGTTTTCAAAACAATTAAACCTTGTATCCTTCAAAACAAAATCAATTCAATTTCAAATCATCCTTCCACTATTTTAATAACAGATTTCAAATCTCATGGGCCTCTAATAGAGTGTAAGACCCAACCCTTTTCATTTTCAAATTTTCAAAATACATTCAATCAACTGTTTTCATAACAGTAATCAATTCAAATCTTTTGGGCCTCTAATAGAGTGTAAGTCCAATCCTTTTTTCTTTTTCTTATTATCTTTTGAAACAGTTCTTTTCAAATAAACAGTAAACAACTCCTCATCTGTTTTCAAAACTTTCTTCTGGTATTGAAGGGCATTATTCCAGGTGAAACTCTTCATATACCTATGTGACCTAGTGTCCATCTTCACTTCTTCTGTTTTAAATAAACAATTCAACTGTTTTCAATCAAACTCTTAATCTATTTTCAAAACAACTTCAATTTCAAATCAATTTCACATGGGGCTCTCCTTGAGTCTAAGTCCCAAAACCCTTTTTCTCTTCAATACTATTACCAATAAACAACCAAGCTGGTGGTAAGGCTTTGTACATACATCTTTCAAAGGCCTTCTCTTCATCCAGGTTAGGCTTTACAACTTTCATTTCAATTCTTGTCAAGTATAAACTATATATATGCTGTTTAGAACTCCGTCTAAGAGAAAAACCTTAAGACAAATAAACTGTATATATCTATGACCTAGGATTGAAAATGTCTTCCCGGTGAAGGCTCTTTCCTAATTAGATTTCTATAGTTCAACCTCAAGATTAATTATTCCCGATGAAACATCTTGAAAAAAAACCTTAAAACAAAAATAGGGCACATCCACCCATGAGGAATTATTCCCGGTGAAACCTCTTACCCATTTGCTTAGAGCCAAACTAAGTTAAAAGCCAACATAGCTTTCTCTTGTGCTATAACAAGGACCCTCGATGACCCTCGATTAGCCTCCTCTTGGGCTCACAATACCAGGACCCACAGGCTTCTTAAAAGCATATCTCACAGCTTCCTTTTGAGCTTGTATACAAGGACCCATCAGGTTTCTTATAAACATCGAAACAGGTCTTTAGTCACCTTTTATCCTACCCTGGTGAGATTCTTCTAATCTTTAAACCATATTTCAAACAAGCCAAGTATGTCCCTGTTAGCTGGAGATTTCGATTATTAAATATGCTTTTCGAAGGCTTAAGGTTTGAAGAGAAAATGGATTTGTGTGGCCATTTCCGAGAATGTTATTTGTGATGAAGATGCCTAAAATCCAAGCTGAATCGAGATAGGTGGTCTTCAGGACTTAAATGTTTTTCTGAAATACAAGAGTGCTGAAGCTTGAAGTATTTTGAAGCATTTTCATAAATAACACGTTGCTACGTATCGAATAGGATTTAGGCAGGAGGTTTTGAATTTCGAAATAGTTTGTTTAAACTTACGAGGACAGATGGAGCCCCAGGGATTCGAAACACATGCATGCGGGCAACGTGGCATTTCGTTAGCGTAGGACCGTTAGGGTCGAATTAGTATAAATAAGGGTCTTAGTATCAGGATCCAGGGTGTTCATTTTGTACAAATCACTCACAAATCGCTCAAGTATCAAGTGTTAAGAGAAAGAGTTTCGCTGAGAAATGTACATATGACACCAACACTTTACATATGTTTGTACTTTTATTTCAGAATCAAATTGTCTTTTAAATTCCTTTACATTTTCGCCCAGTCTTTCTTTTAGTTTAAGTCCTTTTACTTTTTCGTCAAGTATTTTATATTCCTGCAGTTTACATTTCTCTTTACATTCTTGTCAAAGTTTTAATTTCGTTTATTGCCTAACCAATTTACTTTTCGTTATACATTCATTTAGTTTATTTTGTAAAGTTACTTACACATTCATAACATAACCTTATAAAACCAATAAAAACTTAGAGAACATGAATTCAATCATTCCGAAAGACAACTTTTCGACACATGTCCTAGGATCGATCTAGTCGATCCTGCGAGTAACCAAAGTATATTTATAATTTGGAAGACTAGCGGTTGTTTACCGGAAATCACCGTACACAAATTGGCACGCCCAGTGGGACTGTGTCAAAAGTTGTCATTTACAAAATTTTGTTTTAACTTATAGGTTTAGATCATATTAGAACCTTGTATGAACCTTAGGAGCGGCAAATTAACTAACAGTGCACAGCCAATTCCTAAACGTAAATACAACAAGAAAATGGCCAATTCAACCAGTGAGAGGGGAGGCCAAGATCCCCCACAAGGGTCAGGAACGGTAGCTGCAAGTACAACAAATGCTTCAACCTCCATGCCAGAAGGCCAAGCAATACCTACATCGACAGGCTCTGCGATAGTAAGTAGTTCCCAGACCATGCCTGAAATTACATCGACGTCAACAGGGACAACGCCAGTACCTAGTTCGACTATGATACCACCTTTTACAAGTACAACAGAAATACCACATTTTTCGACAAATTTTGCAAGTCAGGTACCACCATATACCCCGAGAGCAACAACATTCGAAGGATGGAGACCTTGGAACCCAAATGGGATGCCATCATCTTATATGTCAGGATTGCAAGGTGCGGGACCCACATACACCCAACCTGGTGTGGCAACGTTTCCCCAAATACAGGTTCAGTCAGACGAAGTGTACAAAATCCAGGTCCATCAGGTCAAATGCCTACATTAACCACAAATAATCAAGAAGCATTTAGGCACGAGATGGGTGCAAGCAATCACGACATGGTGGGTGTCCTTGCTCGAGAGATGGGTTCGATTTTTTCTCCCTTAATAACAAACATTGCCAGGACTAACCAGGATAATATGGAAACATATCAACGAATATCCGCACAAATGGGGCGTATAGCAGATTTCTTTGGAGCCCCTCAAACGTCTACCAGACGAAGGAACAACCAGGCTACAGTTCAGGAAGATGAACTAATCTTGACACTAGTCCAGGATCTAGTTCGACCACCTAGACAAAGACCTGGTGAGAGAAATCAGGTGATAGATTTAGAAAATCAGAACCGAAGGACCAATACTATTCAACAAGAGGCAATATGGGTGGTCGAACAGGGTTAGAAGAGACAATATGGCGAGAGAAAAATAATTTAACAACCCTGATCGAAAGAATTATGGCTAATAATGGCCTCAACACTAGACTTCGACGTCCAAACTACATTTCCCCTGTAGCAGACCATATTTTGCAAAGTGAATTACCAAGAGGTACCAAAGTACCCAAATTTACAAAATTTTCAGGAGATACTAGTGAATCGACTGTGGAACACATAGGCCGATATCTGACGGAAGCCGGTGATTTAGCAAATAGTGAGAATTTAAGAATTAAATATTTCCCTAGTTCGTTAACAAAAAATGATTTTACATGGTTTACCACCTTACCTCCAAATTCCATAGATGCTTGGGCATAACTTGAGAGGATGTTCCATGAACAATTTTACATGGGACAAACCAAGATCAGTTTGAAAGAACTGGCTAGCATTAAGAGGAAATTCACAGAGCCTATAGATGACTACTTGAATAGGTTCCGTTTATTGAAATCAAGATGTTTCACAGGTGTTCTGGAACATGAATTAGTCGAAATGGCTGCAGGCGGTTTGGACTATTAAATTAGAAAGAAGTTAGATACTCAATATCTGAGAGATATGGCCCAGTTGGCAGATAGAGTTCGAAAAGTCGAACGGTTGAAGGCTGAAAAGGCCAGAGCAAATAAGAATTACAAGAAAGAGAGAGTAGCCTATATCGAGGCTGAGGATTCCGAAGTTGAAACCTTTGATGACTCCTATAGTTTCGATGAAGTTGAAATAGACTTGGTTGAATTAAAAGAGGCACCTCTATACTCTTGTAAATTGCTCACTCCTTCTAATGGGAAAAATCCTGTCGAAAATGACAAGAACGAAAAAATTCCCAAAGAAGACATACACTTTTGACGTCACCAAGTGTGACGAAATTTTTTATCTATTAGTAAAAGATGGCCAGATGATAGTACCTTCCAATTCTAAAGTTCCTCTGTTAGAACAACGGAAGAAAAGAGGTTTTTGTAAAACATGGATTTTTAGGCCATAAAACCTCACAATGTTTTCTTTTCAGGGATCTAATTCAAAATGCTATCAAGGATGGTCGTTTGAAGTTCGCTGACAAGGGAAAGAACCACATGAAGGTCGATACTGATCCCCTCAATGTCGCTGACACCAACTATGCTGAACCAGTCGACATCAACACGGTGGACGTGTCTGAGGTTGACATCACCGAATGGGAGATGGTTTCGACAGGAAAGCAGGTTACTAAAAGCCTAAGAAACAATGTAATCTTCAATACTGATGTTGAAGGATCATTCGAATCAAAGACCACTGAAGGTCTTAAGGAGAAAACTAGTGAGGCCACTGAAGACCTCAGGATGAAGCTCCAACAAATAAGGATTTCTGAAGTTCCCCCAGCAGGAGTCAATATGGTGAACGTTGGACAACCTTTATTTGAAATGGAGGAACTAGAGAAGTGTTTGGTGAAAGAAAAGGAAAAAGGAAACTATGGGAATCCAAAGGCAACTGAAAGTTTGAAATATTATCTCTGGAGGTGCCACGAGAAAAATGCTGGACGAATGCTAATGTGTCCAAGGTGCTCAATTATGCTGAATCGAAGGGTGCAAGCTAACTACGAAAGGGCCGAACGAAAAAAATGCAGGGGCACTAGAGGCAAGGAAACCAACTACTGAAGGTTTATCCAAGGCCTGGTGAAAGCCTTATAAGTTTCTTGGTTCAATGTCATAAGGCAAGAACCGAAATCATTATGTGTCCCAGGTGTGGGGCAGTATATGATAATTTGAGGGCGGAATCATTCGAAAGGATATCATTCTCCACTGGTTGGGATGTTCAAGGAGTCAATCTCAACATGTACGTGTTCAATAATCGAACACCATCTAGAAGGCCTGATAGCCCTGACAAGGCTCGCAGAGTGACTTTCAAACTTCCAGCAGAAGTACCCATGGATAGATGGACACAAGCTGGCACGCGGAATAACAAATGGCGAAGCTGGGATCAAGGTGGAAGAATTGCAATAGCTTATAAAAGACAGTTCCAGACGTCAAATCGAGAAATGTACATGCTTGAGAATTACAAAGGCAAGAATCTAATGTCCAGATCTTAATGGAGAAGACACCAAAGAATGAAGAAAGCCCAAAAAGAATCCAAGGCGAAGGATGTTGGAGAATCCAGCAGCACCAAGGTCCCAATGCAGGGGGCAAAGTCAAACAAACCTCTTGTAGAACGCAAGTTGTTAAGTTCTGAAAATGAAAAAGAAGAGGAAAAGGTGCAGTCTAGTCCTTGGAAAGAAGACGACAGGATGACTAATGATTTCGATTCAGATGGAGTGTCGTCTATAAATTTCAACTGCAATGTGGTGTCAGTTCTTTCCCACGAATTTTTCCAGGAGACGGAAGTCGAAGATTGTGAGGAAGCTGACGAAGAAGAAATGGCGAAACACAGACCAGTGTGTTACTATGTGCTGAATAATGGTGCCGTCGAAGAGCAGAACGCATTCTTTGAAAGACCTGATCAAGGTATGAGGAATCATCTGAAACCTCTTTACATAAGAGCAAAAATTGAAAATATACGCATTAACATGGTCCTCGTTGATGGGGGCAGCATTGAGCTTAATGCCCCAGTATATGCTGAAGAGGATTGGTATGTTCGACACTGATGTAAGGCCACATAATGTGGTCTTGTCCAATTATGAAGGAAAAGTGGGGTATACCTTAGGAGTTATCCAAGTAAACCTAACTGTCGGTTCAGTCACAAGGCCAACTATATTCATGGTAATACCAGCAAAGGCGAACTACAACCTCTTGTTGGGAAGAGAATAGATTCATGGGGTTGGTACCGTACCTTCGATAATGCATCAAAGGTTAACTATTTTGAGAGAAGATGGAATAGTCAAAAACATTGAAGGAGACCAAAGTTACTATATGTCTGAAGTAAACCAAGTTAACAAAACAAGTTTCGACAAAAACTTAGCCCACATAGGTCCATGCCATGCAGCAGAAGATATATACTCTCCGAATAAGAATGCTATGTACTATTTATCCCTTCACCCAAATGGATTTCAGTGGAACAGAGAAATAATGGGAGATCCCGGAGAGACAGAACCCATCGAAAGATTACCAGGAACACGGCTAACTGGCTGGGACGAAGACGTTGAATATGTTTGAGTCATCTTTCTTCGAAAAGATTTTGGCTTACATAGCCGAAAATAAAAGAAAAGCAGCTCTTGAGGCCGAACTATCAAACATGGCTGTCGAAGCCATACAAAAAGAATCAGAAGTACCAGGCCCTGGGATACACTTTATTCCACAACCACCTGACAATAAGATCCATGACGAACAGGTTTCAAGCAAAGGAGAGAGTCAAAGATTAGACGCAATTTATGATGAGGAACCTTTGGGTTTCGAAAAGGATCCAATGGCACCAAATATAAAGATGTTAGCTCAAGACCCACTCGAAGAAGTAGATCTTGGAGACGAGAGTTGAAAGAGGGTGACATATATCAACGCAAAATTGGAGCCAGCCCTAAAATCAAAGGTTATTGCGTTACTAAAAGAAAATAAAGATTGCTTCGTTTGAGACTATGATGAGATGCCTGGTTTAGGAAGAGACTTGGTAGAATTGAGGTTGCCAATAAAAGAAGGGAAGAAACCCATCAAGCAAACTCCTAGAAGATTTGCACCATAGATTCTCTCAAAGATTAAAGCAGAAGTCGAAAGACTTCTTCGTTGCAAATTCATTAGGACTATGAGGTATGTCGAATGGATTGCTAATATAGTACCTGCTATTAAAAAGAATGGTTCTTTAAGGGTATGTATAGATTTTCGTGATCTAAATGCAGCGACCCCTAAAGATGAATATCCCATGCCTGTGGCAGAGATGTTAATAGACTCAACCGCAGGCTACGAATATCTAAGCATTCTAGATGGATATTCAGGATACAACCAAATTTTCATTGCAGAAGAAGATGTGTCTAAAACAGCTTTTCGTTGTCTTGGGGCAATAGGAACCTATGAATGGGTCGTTATGCCTTTTGGTTTGAAAAATGCTGGGGCAACTTATCAAAGAGCAATGAATTCTATATTTCACAATTTTATAGAAACTTTTATGCAGATGTACATATATGACATCGTTATAAAATCTGTTTCTGATGATAGTCATCTCGATAACCTTCGCCAATCGTTCGAAAGAATGAGAAAACATGGCTTGAAGATGAACCCCCTTAAGTGTGCTTTCTTTGTGCAGGCTGGAGATTTCCTAGGCTTCGTAGTCCATAAAAAGGGAATAGAAATTAACCAAAATAAAACAAAAGCTATCATGGATACGAAACCTCCATCCACGAAGAAAGAGTTGTATTGGGAAAGATAAACTTCTTGAGAAGATTCATCTCTAATTTGAGTGGGCGTACGCAAGCTTTCTCCCCCTTACTTCGTCTGAAGCAAGGAAGGTTCGAATGGCACACTGAGCATCAAGAGGCTTTTGATAAAATCAAGCAATATTTGATGCACCCACCCATCTTGTCACCTCCAAATGGGAAGAAGCATATGAGACTTTATATCTCAGCTTCTGATACTATGATAGGTAGCATGTTAGCACAAGAAGATGAAAATGGTATCAAAAGAGCCATTTATTATTTAAGTAGAGTACTCAATGACGCAGAGACTAGGTATACTGCCATAGAAAAACTCTGCCTTTGTTTATATTTCTCTTGTATAAAACTTAAGTATTATATAAAGCCAGTTGATGTTTATGTCTCATCTCATTTCAATGTTATTAAACACATGCTATCTAAACCAATATTGCACAGTCGAATTGGCAAATGGGCTTTATCCCTCACTGAGTATTCTTTAACCTTTCAACCTCTTAAGGCAATGAAAGGACAAGTTGTATCAGATTTCATTGTAGATCATGCAGTGGTTGAAAGCCCTCAACAATATGTGGATTTGAAGCCTTGGAAGTTATATTTCGATGGTTCAACACACAAAAAGGGAGTGGAGTTGGTATACTTATAATTTCTCCTGAAGGAATTCTAACAAAGCTCAAGTATAAAAATGAAGGCCCTCTATGCTCCAACAACAAAGCTGAGTATGAAGCATTACTAGCAGGACTTGAAGCCTTGTTGGAATTGGGGGAAACTAGAGTCGAAATTAAAGGAGATTCAGAATTAGTAATAAAGCAACTGACAACAGAATACAAATGCATCAAAGAGAATTTGGTCATGTATTTTGTCATGACAAATAGGTTGCTCAAAAAATTCGAATACGTGGATTTGAAACACGTCTCAAGAATAAACAATTAAGAAGCAAATGATTTGGCACAATTAGCCTCAGGATACAAAGTATCGAAGGAAAAATTAGAAGACTTAATCGAGGTAAGAGGAAAGGCAATAGCCACAAAATTGTCTCTAAGCGACTTGGAAAATTCACAATTAGGCTTCGTCAATAAAGAAGAATTTGAAGTACTAAATATAAATTCTTTAGCAGATACAGATTGGAGGAGTTCAATTGTGAACTATTTAAAAGATCCTTCGACATATACGGACAGAAAAGTAAAATACAGAGCCTTATCATATTTCTTGATGGGAAAGGAATTGTTCAAGAAAACCCCTGAAGGGGTCTTACTAAAATGTCTTGGCGAGGCAGAAGCTTACTTGACACTTTCGAATGTACACAGTGGGGCGTGTGGCGCTCATCAAGCGGGACATAAAATGAAATGGCTTTTGTTTCGTTATGGAATGTACTGGCCAACAATGTTAAAAGATTGCATAGAATTCGCCAAGGGTTGTCAAGAGTGTCAGGAGCACGCAAGTATTCAACACGCTCCTGCTAACGAATTAAGTTCAATCATCAAAACATGGCCTTTTAGAGGTTGGGCACTAGATTTAATCGGAGAGATTCGACCCACATCATCCAAAGGCCAGAGGTATATATTAGTAAGAATAGACTATTTCACAAAGTGGTTCGAAGCGATACCACTAGCCAACGTAGACCAAGAGGCTGTGATTGAGTTTATTCAAAAACATATATTATATAGATTTGGAATCCCAGAAAGTATAACTACAGATCAGGGATCAGTGTTTACTGGTCGAAAGATGCAAGATTTTGCGAAAGAAATGGGGTTCAAGTTATTCACTTCCACGCCTTATTATGCTCAAGCGAATGGACAAGTCGAGGCAGCTAATAAAGTGATAATTGGTCTGATAAAGAAACATATAGGAAAGAAACCTAAGAATTGGCACAAGAATTTAGACCAAGCACTCTGGGCTTGTCGAACATCACCCAAAGAAGCTACCAATACTACACCATTCCAACTTACGTTTGGACATGATGCGGTACTTCTAGTTGAAATATACCTACAATCAGTCAGGATTCAGAGACAAGAGGAAATTTCCCCAAACATATATTAGAAATGATGGTGAATGAACTAGTTGATCTGGACGAAGAAAGGCTTCAAGCATTGGAGATGATAAAAAGGAAAAAAGAAATAGTATCAAGAGCATATAACAAAAAAGGTGAAAGGTAAAGTGTTTGTTAATAACGATTTAGTTTGGAAAGTTATTTTGCCTATAGATCGAAAGAACCAAGCTTTAGGTAAATGGTCTCCACATTGGGAAGGCCCTTTTCGAATTTTAAAGGTGTTTTCAAATAATGCTTATGAGATAGAAGAACTGGCAGAAGATCGTAAGATCTTAAAAGTAAACGGAAAGTATCTGAAAAGATACAAGCCAGTCATGCACGAAGTAAAGATTGCAAAAACGTAGATATTAAAATGTGCATCATGGTCTAAGATGGCGGATGTTGCGCCAAGATGGCTTTACTCTTAGACAAGGCTCGCAATATAAAGTAAGCAAAAATTTGAAGCTGAAATATATTTAATTACTACAAGAGACTAGATTCATATGCATTCAAGACAAGCAGTGATACAGGCAAGCCTAAGATTATAATAAGTACTACTAAACAAAATAAGTACTAAACATCAAGGATAACAAAATAAAAGTGAAGGCCCACGAGATCTTCAACACCCTTTCAATTAACCCTAAGATGTAAATCCTCCATGTTCAGCAAGGGTAAGCTTTCCGCCTGGAAAGCATCTAAGGATCCATTTGCATGTAGCCTTCGTGCTATCCCTAGTTCGACGAACATATGGGATAGAAGCCTTCCGTAGGGAAGACAAAAGGGTTTGTGTCGCGGGCGAAAAATCGTTTTGTTCCTCTTTTTTGTGGATGAGACACCTGATGCCTTCTTTGGGCTCGAGTGCTCAAAAAATGATTTTTCTTTTGTACCGACCAAACTTTTTATTATTTCCAAAGGAGGAAAAGGAAAAAAGCTGCAATAACCTAAAAGTGGGGGGAGAGATCTTGGGTAAGAGGGTTGGTTATACGAAGGGAAGGTATTAGCACCCAACGTATCTATAGTACTCTATAGGTTTCTTTGTTTTGTTTATTCCATTCTTGTTATGGTGGAGGTTCTTGTGAGAAATAGGTGGGACCTAGGGTGTTTGTTTGATTATGCTCGCAAAGATCATCGTGATCCTCTGCATACATATCCCTTAGAGGGAATCAGAGCATCTGTAGCTCGGGGTCTACGGGTGCTAAGGTTTGAATGGTTTGAGAGAGAAGTTTTGCTCGCCAAGGATACGACCTTGTGCCTACGTATTCTCAAAGGGATGTTGAGAAAGTCAGAGCAATCGTAGTTCCCACTTATGCTAGTGGAAGCAAAGGAAAAGAGACAAATGTCATCTAAATGTTCGATGTATCTAATCTATATCATCACATACATCTGTTTGTTTTTTGTTTGAAAATCTTTTCATTATAAGCCCGGGGTCATGCCACTTAGGGTGCTTAGAATGATAAAGATGTTTTTGTTGTTTAACCAGCCTTGTGGCAAAAGTTTCAATGAAGTCAGCCTTGTGACAAAAACTTTGATTAATCAGCCAGCCTTGTGGCAAAAGTTTCAATGAAGTCAGCCTTGTGACAAAAACTTTGATTAATCATCCAGTACGGTGGTAAAACAGTTTGATTGATTAGCCAGCCTTGTGGCAAAAAAGTTTGATTGATTGATTGATTGATTGTTTGATTGTTTGATTGTTTGTGATGATATAGATGAGATACTCCTATCATAGAGATGATAAATGTCTAATCTCCTAGGGTATTTGATTTGGATATTGGGGATGCTTATAAGAAGCCCGTGGGTCCTTGTACGAAGCCCAAGAGGAGGCTATCCGAGGGTCCTTGCATTGTAAGCCCAAGAGGAGGCTATGGGAGGGACAATCCAGGGTCCTTGCATTGTAAGCCCAAGAGGAGGCTATGGGAGGGTCACTCGTTTGTACAAAGCCCAAGGGGAGGCATGGTATAGTTGGTTTGAGCTCTTAGAGCGATTTCACCGGGAAACCATACTCTATGTCCTAACCTAAACTAGTGGAGATTCTTTGCACGAAGCCCAATAGGAGGCTATGGGGAACCTAGTGTTGTACTAAGTTGAACAAGCATATATAACACAATCACAAGTATGAACAAGTACGAACAAACATGAACAAGTACATGAACAAATATGAACAGTTATACATATATGACAAAGTGTGTGTATATAATGGAGTTTATGAAGGAAATATACCTGTAAGCATGATCCATCTGTATACACGGGGCTCGGGACTTATACTCGAGGAGAGGTCCACTTGAGTTTATTCAAAGCTATGTAAACAGGTATTCACAAAAGGGCTTGGGACTTATACCTACATGGAGGCCCATGGTTTTTTTGGGAAGATTTAAAGAAACCTTCATTTTTGGTTTGTTATTCAAAGTTAAAAAAACAGATTGATTGAGATATGTACAAAAGGCGTACAATGAAATACCTAATTTCATGTACTGGAATGGGTATGTACAAAAGGGGCTTGGGACTTATACCTACGTGGAGGCCCATGGTATATTTGAAAAGTTTTGTTTCTTTGAAGTTTTGTTGTTTTGAAAATGATTTGAAAATTGTTTTGAAAAGATTTTTGTTTTGAAGTTTTATTGTTTAAAGAAAAAAACAAACTGTACAAAAAGAAAAGAAATGGGACTTACACTCTCTAATATTCGAGAGGCCCCACTTCGTTTTGAAAATCGATTGATTAATCAAAAAGGATTTAAAAAAGAAGTGGTTTATCGTTTTGAAAAAGAATCGCGATTGCTCGTCTTAAAACGATTTGAATTTGAAAGAAAACAACTTAATTAAGTTAAAACAAGTTTTAATACTCAATTAAGACCTAAATGATTAGGGTTTGATCACAAAAAATATTTACAAGTGATTAGGTTAAAAATTAAATGAAAAACAATATTTAAAGTATTTAAAAACACTTAAAAATGTATCATTTTAAACCTAATTAAAAGCATATTAAATAAATCTTTTTTTGTGATTTTTTTTGATATTGTCAAAATATGTATATTAAATAAGAGGTGTGTAAAAAATGAATCAAAAATAAGTTGATTTGATTGGTTAAATTAAAGGATGAATTTGTGAAAAAAATGAACAAAATAAGTGATTAAAAAAAATGGTTTTGTCTTCACTAAGACTTGAACCCACGCCCTTGTGTTCACCAGCCAAAACACTTGCCAACCCAGCTGCGCGCGCAGCTTGTTACTATAACAACTCCATTTAATTATATTTGAAAATTAACATTTGAAATTTCTGAACAGAAAATGGCGCCAAGAACACCATCCCCATTTGATTTTGAAAATTCTTGAAACTGAACCAAATTGATCAAGTAAAGGGTCTATCTTGCTCGGTTTTGGACGAGGAACATGATGATAGCATTTAATTTCATTTATTTTAACCCTAAGGCCATTGATTCTCTGATGAACACGAAGAACCCTAATTCTATGATTCATTCTAAAATCGTGTATGTGCAAGTTAAGATGCAATTGATTGAGGGTTAATGATCCTCATAGGTGCAGAAACAAGATGGTATGCTCACATTTCATTTATGATGCGTGCAAGTATGAGTTTGAAGTTCATGAGGCTTACCTTCAAAAACGGCCAAAGTGGAGATTGAATTCTTCAGTAGATGTGTTACAGATGCTTTGCAATGATCTGGATAGCTTCAATGATGATTATGGAACATGTCTGGATGCTTGGAGTGAACTGAATTCATCTGAGCATAGCCATGAGACCCGATCTGCAGTTGCTTGGAGTGAGGATCGAATTTGATGATGGAGGTGTTTCAGATCATGGATGATGATTGGTATAGCTCATATATGATATATGGAATGTGTTTGGATGATTAACTTGGACAGATATGGGCTAGTGTGAATTTTGGCATGATAAGGCTCTCTTTATGCAAACATGGTGGTTGAAGAGTGATTCTGAGATTTAGGTGTTTTTGGGGTGTGTGGATGGATCAAACACATCACATTTGATGTTTATGAGATGTTAGAACCCTCACTTTGGCCAGAAATTGCAAGAGATGGAAATTGCAATTCTCCCTCTTTGAAACTCATGAAACTTGCAACTTAAGAAAGAAGAGAGAAAACCTATGATTATGAGGTTTTGGTGTGAATTGAAGAGTGTAAATGACCTCTATTTATAGGCCAAAGTTTCTGAATACAAAGCTCTTGCAAGTTGATCAAGAATGATGATTTGGCTTAAGAGATAAAATGGAATCTTTCACATTAAATGCAAATGGTTAAAGTAACTAAACCATGGTTATTTTGGCCAAGCTTCTTATCTCTTTCCATTCTGATCTCAAATCAGAAAATATCATTCAATCATTGCTTTGGTGTGTCATTGCTTGAATTATAGGCCATATAGTATTGAACTTAGTGAAAATGGCTTGTAATTTCATGCATAATGACCTCTAATTGCAAAATTCAAAACCATAGCTACACTCCATATTTTTTCATGCTCTTGGACATTTTGGAAAGCTCATATTACACACTTCAAAACCCTAGTTGAAAGTTTCTTCAAGATCCTTAAGGAAGTGGGTGAAAAAGATCCATGAACTTTGAGAAAAATGAAGTTTCAAGTGAAATTTTCCAAAGATGCCAACTTTGAAGCTCCATATCTCTTAAATGGTTGATCTTATGGAAAAAATTTATATGTGTCAAAGTTGTTTATTGGATCAAAATCTACAACTTTCATGTTGGAAGTTTTTTTCAGTTTGTAGGTGAAATTTTGAGTTATTCCCCTCCAAAGTTTGGAAAAAACCATGAAAAACACTTAGAAAACTTTTCTAAGTATGAAAGTCAAACTTTTGACTTTTTGATTCTTGATTGATTTTCTTGATTTTTCTTGATCAAATGACTTATCATATCATATATTTATGATTTAAAACTTCAAAAGTCATGGTTGACCAAAATTCCCCAAAAGTCAATGGCGATCTTGTACAGTTGACTTTTTCAGACGAATCGCGTTTCTGGAGATTTCAAATGAAACAGGCTACCCTTATCAAATGAATGGTATGAATGGATCACATTGAAGCATTAGAGGATATTGAGCCATGGTTTGAGTTGTGGCACCATGTCCTGATTAAAAAGTCAGTTGTTCAGTGAATTAGGTCAAAAACCCTAATTGTCGACCTGATGAAATTGATGACTGTGGATCTTGAATTGAGACACAATCTTCATTGGATATTGTCATAGGGATTATTTGAAGATGATTGAAACCTTTGATTGACTTCCTGGGGATTTTTAGGGTTTCCCAAATGTGATCCCTGATTTCAGTCCCTGATAGTTCAAAACCCTGATCTGAGGATTTGTCTGATCAATCTTTGTGTAGGAGATGTTATGAGCCAATGGATTAGGTCAAAATGATGCACTTGAGGTCTTGATATCATGTCCCAAGCCATTAGGTCAAATTCTGAGCAAAAGTCAGGAGTGTGCTGTCTTCAGTCAAAACCCTAATTCAGTCGATTCAAAGCTGTTGAGCTTGTTGAAATGAATCTCTGAGGACCAAATGTTGATTATTGATGAAGATGATTCATTTGAGATGAAGGGAGAACAAAACCCTAATTGATTGTTACTTGTACTGATGAGTGATTTCCAGATTAAACCCTGCTGAGTCACAAGTAGCAAACACAAGCTATGCAATTTGTTAGAGATGCAAATGATGCATATGCAAATGATATGAGGTGGTATCTTAGGTCAAAAATTGGGGTATGACAGATGCCCCTATTTAAGTTTCTTCAACCTGAGACATGAAGATTGAAAATCTTCGTTTTGATAGGGTGGAAGAGACTTAAATATCAGAAGACGCGAATTTTGGACCTAAGATACCAAAATTGCGAATGATGCAAGGATATCTTTACCGAGGGATATCAAGACTGACTCCTCTGGGGAAAAGAGATCGGGAAGGATATCTCAATCCGTTTTAGGAAGAGAATCTGTTTTTTCCTTTTTTTTCGGGAAAGCAAGTGTATGCTTCACCGGGGAATGATAGCTTTGTAAGAAAAGCTTACCTATCGACATTATCGACTATCAGCATGGGGATAGACCTGTTTAATAATGCGAAGGTGAAAGATATGAAACTGTATTTCCGACTATCAGCATTGTGATAGACTTGTCAAGGTAAATACATTTCAAAGGTTCGGTTAATATTACCGACTATCAGCATGGTGATAGACTTGTTTAATAATATAACCAGAACAAAAAGTTACCGACTACCAGCCTCGTGATAGTGGTTTTGAAGACATGATCAATTATCAGCCAAGTGACAAAATGATCCTGGAGACTTTGCTAGGGGAATTACTGGATATTCAGCCTTGTGAACAGTAATAAGACCCTGATCGTCAAATGATCTTCATGATTGATTTCCTTGAGAGGAAATTTTTGAAAGAAACATAAACTGCTCAGATGATGAGGCTATTGTTTAGGGTTCAATTTTTTTCACGACTCTGTTTGAGGAATCGGAATTTGAATTTTTTGGTAAAGACAAGGTTCTAACCAAGAATGAATTGGAAAGAGACAGTCAAACAAGACTTTGTACCCATGAGGAATGAACTCGAATGGGAATTTTCTCCTTTGTTTTGAGAGGAAAAACTAAAGAAACCTTCTTCCACGAGGAATGATCTCAGTGGGGAACTGGAGAAAGAAAATTTTATTTCTGCTTATGGGTGACAACCTATTGGAGAGATGACACGCCCATACCCGTTTCTTTTTTTCTTTTTTTATTTTATTTGGGATAGATATATCCTGAACAAGTGATTTCGAAGCAATCATTGAAAAATGCAAGAATGCATAAATGATGCAAATATGTATGAATGATGAATGTCATGAATGTAGTATGCATGCCGACAATACTGACAGACAAAGAAGTATACTGGAGAGGGACCGACGTCGCAATACAACCAGATACTTGGCAAATGTTCTTCAACACGGTGTAGATAGCACGGGTGATGAATGGTGCTGCATGTTTTAATCTTCTCTGGGGAAGATAAGCATCTTTTCTCATTGAGATGGAAGAACCTCTTCATTGGTGATGGAAAATCTTCGTCACTGGGGATAAAAGACCTTCTTTACTGGGGATAGAAGAGCTTCTTCACTGGGGATAGAAGAGCTTTTCCTATCATAATCTTTGATTCATCCCATGGAGATAGCTGTTGATGTTCCTTCTGTTGTTCACAACTCAAAGGAAAGTTTCGCTTTTATTTTGAAAAAGTGAAGTAAATTCATTTAAAACTTTTTTTCTCTTTTTTTCAAAAGTGAATAACACAATTAAAGCGTCATTTTGCAAGCTGAAAGAAATTAAAGATTGCAAATAAATGGGCACAAGGCTCAAATTTATTTAATAGGATGGTAATCAGCTAAAGGCGTGATTCCATAGAGTATTTACAAAAGTTGGAAATGGTAATTATGCGGAAAAGGCTACATTGAAAGCAATAACCACTATTCCCCTTAACAACTTTGAGTTCCAACCGTGCTTGTCGCTTCAGATTGGCGATAATTTGATTGAAGATCCTTTGATGAAAAAGACTCCTCAGGTGACGAAGTACGGACTGATACAGTTACTTTGTCATTAATCCCTAATTTTTGCCTAGATTGCCCTTTCAGGTTTTCAATCTACCAGGATGAATTTTTTCTGTTTATTGTCTCTAATTTTTGCCTGGACCGCCCTTTTGGGTTTTCAGTCCACCGAGACGCTCATTTTTGCCTAAGTCGCCCTTTGCGGGTTTTCAACTTACCGAGCTGTTCTTTTGTATTTTTTAGACAAAGTATTTCTTGACTGCATCAGCATTTACAGGATGTGGGAGTTCATCACCATCCATGGTTGTAAGAATCATGGCGCCGCCAGAAAATGTTCTTTTGACAACATACGGGCCTTCGTAATTAGGAGACCATTTGCCCCTAGAATCTGGTTGAAAAGACAAGATCTTTTTAAGCACGAGGTCGCCTTCTTGAAATTCACGAGGTCGAACCTTTTTGTTGAAGGCTTGTTTCATCCTTGCTTGGTATAACTGTCCATGGCATAGAGCAGTCATACGTTTTTCTTCGATTAAGTTCAACTGATCGTATCTGCTTTGACACCATTCAGCCTCTGATAGCTTAGTCTCCATGAGGACTCTCATTGATGGAATTTCAACTTCTACGGGGAGCACAGCTTCCATGCCGTATACTAGAGAAAAGGGAGTTGCCCCTGTTGAAGTACGCATTGAAGTACGGTACCCATGTAAAGCAAATGGCAGCATTTCGTGCCAGTCTTTGTAAGTGACGACCATTTTCTGGACGATCTTCTTAATGTTCTTGTTGGCGGCTTCGACGGCGCCGTTCATTTTTGGTCTGTAAGGAGAAGAGTTATGATGCTCAATCTTGAATTCCTCACACAATTCTTTCATCATTTTGTTGTTCAAGTTTGAACCATTGTCAGTAATGATCTTGCTGGGAATACCATATCGGCAAATGATGTTATTCTTGATAAACCTCACAACCACTTGTCTTGTAACATTGGCGTAAGATGCTGCTTCGACCCATTTGGTGAAGTAATCAATTGCCACTAAGATGAAACGATGACCGTTTGAAGCTTTCGGCTCGATCATTCCAATCATGTCAATACCCCACATGGAGAAAGGCCACGGAGATGAAAGAACGTTGAGTAGAGTCGGTGGCACATGGATCTTATCTGCGTAGATCTGGCACTTGTGACATCTCTTCACGTGTTTGTAACAATCAGATTCCATTGTCAACCAATAGTATCCTGCTCTTAAGATCTTTTTGGACATTGCATGCCCGTTTGAATGAGTTCCAAAGGACCCTTCATGCACTTCATGCATTAACATGTCTGCTTCGTGTCTATCCACGCATCTGAGCAAAACCATGTCGAAATTTCTTTTGTATAGCACATCTCCGTTCAGGAAGAAACTGCCAGAAAGTCTTCTTAGAGTTTTCTTATCTTTGTTTGATGCCCCAAGCGGGTACTCTTGAGTTTGAAGGAAGCGTTTGATGTCGTGGAACCACGGTTTATCATCAATGACTGCTTCAGTTGCAAACACATAGGCGGGCCTTTCAAGGCGCGTGATTCTGACTGTAGGCATATCGTTCCAATGATTGACTTTGAACATGGAAGATAGAGTAGCCAAGGCGTCTGCCATTCGATTCTGATCTCGAGGTATATGATGCAATTCAACCTTGTTGAAGAAAGTCAACAGACGTCTTGCATAATCTCTGTAAGGAATCAAGCCAGGGTGGTAAGTTTCCCATTTGTCTTTGATTTGGTTGATCACGAGGGCTGAATCTCCATATATGTCTAGGATCTTGATCCTTAAATCAATGGCTTCTTCGAGACCCATGATACAAGCTTCATATTCTGCGATATTGTTGGTGCAATCAAATAGTAATCTGGCAGAGAACGGGATATGAGTACCCTTGGGAGTGATGATGATTGCCCCAATTCCATTGCCAAAAGCGTTTACTGCTCCATCGAAAATTAGGCCCCATCTTGATCCAGGATCAGGACCTTCTTCAGGTAACGGTTCGTCACAATCTTTCATCTTCAAGTACAAGACATCTTCATCAGGAAAGTCAAACTTGAGAGATTGATATTCATTAATTGGTTGATGCGCCAAGTGATCGGCGAGAATGCTTCCTTTGACCGCTTTTTGAGCACGGTATTCAATGTCATATTCGGATAACAGCATTTGCCATCGGGCAATCCTTCCTGTTAAGGCAGGCTTTTCAAAGACATACTTGATCGGATCCATTTTGGAGATTAACCAAGTAGTATTGTTGATCATGTATTGGCGGAGACGTTTTGAAGCCCAAGCCAAAGCACAACATGTTTTTTCGAGCATGGAGTAACGAGACTCACAATCTGTGAATTTCTTACTCAAGTAATAGATGGCATGCTCCTTCTTACCGGTTTCATCTTGCTGTCCAAGCATACAACCCATGGATTCTTCCAACACAGTAAGGTACATGATTAATGGTCTTCCTTCAACTAGAGGAATCAATATTGGTGGTTCTAACAGGTATTCCTTGATACTGTCAAACGCTTTCTGGCAATCTTCAGTCCATACAACCCCTTGATCTTTGCGGAGAAGCTTGAAAATTGGCCCACAAGTAGCAGTCATTTGAGAGATAAATCTGGAGATATAATTCAATCGTCCGAGAAATCCTCTTACTTGTTTTTCAGTCTTTGGTGCAGGCATTTCTTGAATAGCTCTGACTTTGTCGGGATCTACTTCAATACCTCTTTGGCTGACAATGAAACCCAAGAGTTTTCCAGATCTAACCCCAAAAGTACATTTGTTAGGATTCAAGCGAAGCTGATATTTCCTTAGTCGTTGAAACAACTTCAAAAGGTATTCAATATGTTCTTCTTCTGTGCTGGACTTGGCTATCATGTCGTCCACATAAACTTCAATTTCTTTATGCATCATGTCATGAAAGAGAGTAGTCATTGCCCTTTGGTAAGTTGCGCCGGCATTCTTTAATCCAAACGGCATCACTTTGTAGCAAAAGGTACCCCATGGGGTAATGAAAGATGTCTTCTCCATGTCTTCGGGAGCCATCTTGATCTGATTATAACCGGAGAACCCGTCCATGAAGGAAAAGACGTTGAACTTAGCGGTGTTATCAACCAGCATGTCAATATGTGGTAATGGAAAGTCATCTTTGGGACTGGCTTTGTTCAAGTCACGGTAGTCAACACACATTCTGACTTTGCCATCTTTCTTCGGAACTGGCACTATGTTGGCCAACCATTGAGGATACTCAGAGGTGACAAGAAAACCTGCGTCGAGCTGTTTCTGAACTTCCACTTTGATCTTGTTAGCCATATCAGGGTGAGTCCTTCGCAATTTCTGCTTGACTGGCGGACATTCTGGCTTCAATGGTAAGTAATGCTGAACAATATTGGTATCCAACCCAGGCATGTCTTGGTAGGACCAGGCAAACACGTCAACATATTCTTTGAGAAGGTTTGTCAACTTACTCTTGATATCAGCATCAAGCAGCGATCCAATGGTCACTTCTTTTTTGTCTTCTTCAGAACCCAAGTTGATCTTTTCTAAAGGCTCTCTGTGAGGCAGAATGGCTCTTTCCTCGTGCTTAAGTAATCGAGAGATCTCGTCCGGGATCTCCTCTTCTTCCTCTTCTTCGGCTTCGAACACAGGAAACTCAAAGTTGGGAGAGGGCATAGGGTTATTGCATTCAATGGGTTTATCAATAGTAAATCTGCACATATGATTTATATTTATTTCAGAAAATTTATGAATGCAAGAGTGTATGCAGATTTTTTTGGAAAAGTTTTTTATTTTTTATTTTTTTGGTTTTTTAGGATTACCATTTCCAGAAAAAGCAAAAATAAAACATATAATGTAGGGAATTCAAAATGACACTTTATTTATGATTCATTTTTGAAACAAAGCCCTAAACACAAACTCATTTGTCTTGGGCAGGACAAAGAGGGAAACTTTTAAAAACAAAGCCCTATACACAAAGTTATTTGGGCGGAACATTTAAAAGCAAAGCCCTATAAAACATCTCTCTGCTTTGGGCAAGGCAGGAGGTCAAAATAACAGCGAGGTGATTACTTTGAGCGGCGAACAACATTCGAAACGTCGACAGCCTTCCAGTAGCAACGAACTCCTCTGTGTATTATGTATTCAGGAAAATTATCCCCAGAATTGTCTTCAGTATTGACATTGACCGCTGGTCGAGCAGGATTTGAAGGTCCTGGTTTGTCAACCTTGTTCTTTGTAGAGTTGAAACGGTCTTCTTCTACTTCTTGAAGAGCATACGATGAGTCACAGTCTTCAGAATTTTCAGGGTGTATTTCCCAGTCTTCAGGATGAAGAGACTCATTGTCAGCGACACTTTCCGAGTCAACTGCGGGACCATCTTCCCCTTCATCTTCAAAAATGGCATTTATGTGATAGTAACCATCTTCAGGAATATAAACCTTGGTAGATGCATTGAAATCTTCAGTAATTTCAGGCTGCTGAGAAAATTGACAGGGCTGATAAGTCTCTTCTGGTTGACTGTCATATTCAAAGGAATCTCCCCATCCAGTTGGTTGAATATCTTTAATCGCAATCTTTGAACTTTCAGGTGCAGTGTATTTCACCATATAATCAAATTTTCCACTTGGTTGTCCCAAGGTGTCCCAGATTTCTGCAGGAACAGGCTCAGTTTCTTTGCCTTTGGATTTCTGTGACGGAGGATATGGTTCTTCCTGAGATATGTATCCCGAGTCATTGAGATAATATTTCCATTCTTCTTCAGGATCGGGTAGACCTTCTTCGATGTATTCTTCGATAAGAACATTAACCTCTTGAGGAATCGGGTTAAGGAATCCTCCACTAATGAATGTATCTTTGATCGGACGAAGGGTTTCATCCTTCTTGGTGCAGTTTGAGAATGTTGGTGAACATCCGAGACCTGCTCTGGTTTCATTCTTGGTCGGGATCATAACTTGCCCCCAGCCAGTGGTAGTTCCATCTTTCACTACTTTTACTGCCTCTTTGTATGAAGAGATTGATGCTTTCTTCTTGGAAGATTCGTCTTCTAAAGAGAGACCTTGGAACTGAGTTCCTTCCACATCATCAGCACTGATGAAAGAGAAATTGGATAAATGGCTCACCATCAAGGCTTGTTCTCCACTTATTGTTACCAACTTTCCATTTGTTACAAACTTTAACTTTTGATGGAGCGTAGAAGTTACTGCCCCTGCTTCATGGATCCATGGTCGTCCTAACAGACAGCTATAAGCAGCTTGAATGTCCATGACGTGGAAGGTGATTTGAAATGTATGCGGACCAATTGTCATGGGAAGGTTGACTTCGCCGATAACAGATTTTCGCGATCCATCAAATGCTTTGACAACTACACCACTGAACTTCATAGGCATTTCTTGGTAAGACAAGCGAGCAAGAGTCGTCTTTGGCATCACATTCAAGGAAGATCCGGTGTCTACCAACACATTGGATAAAGAGTCTGACTGACAGTTCATAGAAATGTGCAAAGCAAGATTGTGATTTTTACCCTCCTCGGGGAGTTCTTCATCACAGAAGCTTAAATTGTTACAAGCTGTTATGTTGGCTATTATCCCATCAAAGTGATCAACAGTCACATCATGATCCACAAAAGCTTGATCCAAAACTCTCATCAGGGCTTCCCTGTGGGCTTCTGAATTCAACAGTAATGAAAGTATTGAGATTTTTGAAGGAGTCTGCATAAGCTGATCCACAATCTTGTATTCACTTCTTTTGATAAGCTTCAAAATTTCATCAAAGTCAGGATTGACATTGGTTCCACTGGATTGACCAACATCAGTGTTTGTATTACTGACAGGAGTTTCCACAGGATTTCCCACTGGAACATTGACAGGATTTTGTCCGGCTGCAGGAGCAACAGGATGCTTTGGGGGTAGTGGAGTATACACACGTCCACTTCTTGTTACTCGACTCACATCGGCGATATTCACGACAGATGAAAGAGTAGGTAAAGGAACTTCTTGTCCATTCTTTATCATTGTAGCATTGTAGTTGTATGGAACTGCCTTGTCAGAGTCATAGGGAACAGGTCCAGGTAGACAAATGATCAAAGGAGCAATAGGAACCTTCGGCTTGTTGTAAGTAACTTCTATGCGCTCAGGCATGTTGAAATGAGGAACGATGATGTTAACTTTAGGCATTTCCGAGTTGATATCTGAGACTAAAAGCTCATGCGGATAACATCCTATCATGTTAACTTCATTTTCATCCCTATTTCTGTAGATCTGAATGGTACCATTATCCAACAGAACTTGGAGATCTCTTCTCACAATGGAACATCCGTGAGGATCTACACAACATATGCTACAGGAATCGTATTGATGCTGGCGAAAACTCGGCCCTCGACAGAGAGTGGCGTGCATTTGTACCAAATCGGCTCTTGAGTAATTGATATTATAGACTCGGTACGGACCAGGACATCCATACACCATGTTTACAACATGCCCTCCATGATTGGGCAGCGGATTTGCTTGCACATTTGGATTCAAATTTCTGAATGAGAGGAGATTAGATCTAACCAACCTCTGAACTTCATATTTCAAAGCTATGCAATGCTCAAGATCATGGCCAGGTGCTCCTTGATGATAAGGGCATGATACCTCGGCTTTGTACCACCATGGAAGTTTCTCAGGTACTGGTGGTGGTGCTTTAGTTTGAACAAGACCTCTTTCAATCAAAGCAGGGTATAATTCTGTGTAGGTCATTGGAATCGGATCAAACTGTGGAGCTCTTTGCACACAATTCTGATTATTGTTGAACTGCTAAGCCTGTTGTCGAGGCTGTTGTTGTTGAAACTGCGGGGTAAATCCCGGATTTGGTGCTGTATTAACGACTGGTGTGATAGCAGCAACCTGTCGTCGACGATTGACGTTCCCTCTTGACTTTCCTTGGGACACCATGTCAACACTTTGTTCCTTCTTCTTTTGGAAACCACTTCCGAACTTTTTGGTTCCGCTTGAAGAGCCACCTTCTTTAGTCAGACGTCCGGTTCGGACTCCTTCTTCTAGACGCATCCCCATGTTTACCATTTCGGTGAAATCACTTGGAGCACTAGCAATCATGCGTTCATAATAAAACGGACTGAGAGTATTCAAGAAGATCTTTGTCATCTCTTTATCTTTTAACGGTGGATTAATCTGAGCAGCAGTTTCTCTCCATCGTTGGGCATATTCTTTGAAAGCTTCATGATCTTTCTGAGCCATGGATCGAAGCTGATCTCTGTCTGGAGCCATATCCGAGTTATACTTGTATTGTCGGACAAAGGCCTCACCTAGGTCATTGAATGTTCGAATATTAGTGCTATCCAAGCCTGTGTACCACTCCAGTGCGGCACCAGTTAAACTGTCTTGAAAGTAATGGATAAGCAACTGATGATTATCTGCATAAGTAGACATCTTTCTGGCGTACATCACGAGATGACTTTGTGGACAAGAACTACCTTTGTACTTCTCAAAGTCTGGGACCTTGAACTTAGCCGGTATTTGTACACTGGGAACCAAACATAGCTCCTGGGCATTCTTTCCAAACAAATCTTTGCCACGAATAGCTTTGACTTCCAACTGCATCTTGTTGAACTGTTCTTGGAGATCTTCCTCAAGATTACGCGGATTTGTGCTATCTCCTTGATCATGATAAATCTCATTGCCATCATAAGGAACAGTGTGAACCGTAGGGGTCGGAACTGTCATAGTGGGTTGAGAAAGTGCCATAGTGATTTGGGAAAAAGTTACCCCTGAATGTGGAATAAATGCCGAACCTTGTGCAGCAGGCGCTTCAGTTGTAGCTGTTTGAACCCCAGAGAAATTATGGCGGAAACCTGTACCAAAGCTGAAAGGCGGGCCCCAACCTTCTGGCATGGAGAAAGATGGAATGCTGAATGCAACCGTAGAAACTGGAGTAGTGACTTCAGATGTTACTGTTGCTTGACTGTTGGGTGGTGGCGGCTGATTCTGTGCGGCCATCAAGGAGTCAACCAGAGTAGTGAGACTTTCCAACTTTTCCTGAAGGGTGGTCACTGTACCACGAAGCTCAATATTCTCTTGTTCAGAACTTTCCATTATTCTTCTTCTGCTTGAACGAGTATTGTATCTGTGATCTGATTGCGAGCGCGGTCGAGAAACTTTGAGATGCGACAGCTTGACGATCTATTGGAGAAGGATCCAAAAGATGAGACTCTATACAACAGACTCGATATGCAGAATGATGTATGCAAAAAGAAATTTTATGATTTTTCCAAACATTTTAAAGATTATTTCCTTGCAAACATTTGAACACAAACAATTCTTTTATTGAAATAATGGGAAATGTTACAACATTGGAGCGTAGCTCCTTACAGAATCAAATGATACATGAAAATCTAAACAAATCCTAAACATCTTCATCAGACGAAGAACCAAATGCATTATGCAGCTTGAGCTTCATGATTTCTTTCCCATAGTGAGCTTTCAATTTGGCCTTTTCAGCTCTCAGCTTGTCAACCACATTCTTCCAATTGTCAGGCATCGGAGCGTTGCTTGTCGAGGCTTCAAGATTTTTCTTGCTTTCTTTGATGTATCTTCTGATTGCGGCGTCTTTCCGACGGATCTTTTCATCTTTGTTCATGAGCCATCCATCCTGATAATAGAGAGTTTCTTCATGTTCTTTCACTCTTTTCTTCAACTTTCTATTTTCCACATCAGTTTTTCGAAACTTTTCTTCCCAAGCGTCTTTTTCTATCCTCATCTTGGTCAAAGTGTCTTGGTATTCCTCCATAGTGGGAACGTTGGGTCGTTGAGATACCACAGGGAACATGGGTTTTTCATAAGCATAAGGCATTTGGAACTCTTTTGCTCTTTTCTTTACCCAGCAGGTGTAGGCGTCCATGGCAATGCAATTTCTTTCCTCACCTTTTTCTTTCCATCGGACGTCGTACCAAGCTTTCACCATTCTCGCTTTCAACCTTTTAGGATTATCCCCCTCTCGGTAGAAGTAACCTTCCACTGTAGGACCAATGGGTTTAGTTGAATTTGCATACCCGAGTTATCGTCGGGCTAGGACCGGGTTATAGTTAATTCCTCCTTGTGTACCAATGAGGGGTACGTTGGCGAATTCTCCACAACTTTCAATGGTTTCTGTACCGCAGCGAGCCAAGGTATACCACTGAACATCATTATTAGTAAGAGACATAAGTCTTTGAGACCAACGTAAACCTTCTCGGTTTTCCGTGAAAATAGGGGACTTAGGTAAGTGTGAAACAATCCATTTGAACAACAGAGGTACACAACATACAATAATTCAACCACCTTGGTGATTCCTATGATGAACAGAGAAATACATGTCACCAAGCAGAGTCGGAACGGGATTTCCATTCAAAAAGACTTTTATGGCATTGATATCAACAAAGTCGTCGATATTGGGAAACAGAACCAACCCATAGATGAGCAAGGCTAGTACAGCTTCAAAAGCTATCATGCTACCAGTTTCAATGAAATCAAAGGCTTTCTTTATTAGAAACTGTGAAGGCAAACCTGGAAGGTTTCCTTTGGTAGTCCAATTACTCTCTATTTCAGATTTCTTCAAGTGGGTACCTGTTGCAATGACTGGTGACTTAGGAATGGCTTCCAAACCATTAAAAGGTATTTTGTCAGACACAAGAATACCCAAAAGATTGGCATATTCTTCCAAGGTTGGTACCAACTGATAGTCTGGAAAGGTAAAACACCGGTAGACGGGATCATAAAACTGAACCAGAGTTTTGAGAAGTCCTTCATCAACATGAGTGTTCAAGATAGGCAAAAGCTTTCCATGGCTTTTCCTGAAATCAGAAGGATCCTGTACAAAAGACGCTAACTCTTTCAGTCTTTCCACATTAGGCTCTTTGAAACCGTACCTCTTGGTATGCCTTTTTACCCACTCCATAACCTAATCCTATAATGTTTGCAAAGAAAATTCTCTAATTGTTTGGAAAAAATCATGTTTTTATGGAAAAAGATTTTTTTATTTTTTATGGATGTATGAATGCATGGATGCATGGATGCCACATATTCAAACATGGTAAAGCGAACATGGTAACGCAAACATGGTACTGTAAACATGGCAACACAAACATGGTAACAAAAACATGGTACACACAGGTTCAAAGGTCCAGCGTCACGAGCATGAGGTCAGAGAACCAAACATGGGATAGTTCTAGTTAATCACCTGTACAACATGTTCTACTGATACGTCAGAGTCTACATTTTTCTTTCGGATATTACCGGCTTTCCACAATTAAACTCATGAGCCAGCAATATTCTCAAGAAAAACTCGTCTGAGTGTGGTTCTCCGCATGACAACTAATCCAAGTCTTCACCTGAATAGTTTCTGCACCACAACCTAATAAGGCCAGGATGGGTTGGGGTTCTACAGCCAACTCAGCTTCTACAGTTCAATGAAAGCAATAATGTCTTCGCAATTAACTCGCTAAACATATATTACAAACAAGGAACCTCCACTGAGCGGAAGGATTCTCACGTGCGCCTGCACATGACTATGCCCTCCACCTAATTCTTATGTGTACTTAATCCGGGTTAGGATTTGTCCATAATGTATCACTTGTAACAGAACCACACAAGTAACAGAACCAGAACCACACATATAACAAAAAATGAAATGAAAAATAAAGCAAATAGAATTAACCCTTCCTTTGGAAACAATAAAAAGATTCTCCCTAGTGAAGTCGCCATTTTTCTGTCGCGGGCGAAAAATCGTTTTGTTCCTCTTTTTTGTGGATGAGACACCTGATGCCTTCTTTGGGCTCGAGTGCTCAAAAAATGATTTTTCTTTTGTACCGACCAAACTTTTTATTATTTCCAAAGGAGGAAAAGGAAAAAAGCTGCAATAACCTAAAAGTGGGGGGAGAGATCTTGGGTAAGAGGGTTGGTTATACGAAGGGAAGGTATTAGCACCCAACGTATCTATAGTACTCTATAGGTTTCTTTGTTTTGTTTATTCCATTCTTGTTATGGTGGAGGTTCTTGTGAGAAATAGGTGGGACCTAGGGTGTTTGTTTGATTATGCTCGCAAAGATCATCGCGATCCTCTGCATACATATCCCTTAGAGGGAATCAGAGCATCTGTAGCTCGGGGTCTACGGGTGCTAAGGTTTGAATGGTTTGAGAGAGAAGTTTTGCTCGCCAAGGATACGACCTTGTGCCTACGTATTCTCAAAGGGATGTTGAGAAAGTCAGAGCAATCGTAGTTCCCACTTATGCTAGTGGAAGCAAAGGAAAAGAGACAAATGTCATCTAAATGTTCGATGTATCTAATCTATATCATCACATACATCTGTTTGTTTTTTGTTTGAAAATCTTTTCATTATAAGCCCGGGGTCATGCCACTTAGGGTGCTTAGAATGATAAAGATGTTTTTGTTGTTTAACCAGCCTTGTGGCAAAAGTTTCAATGAAGTCAGCCTTGTGACAAAAACTTTGATTAATCAGCCAGCCTTGTGGCAAAAGTTTCAATGAAGTCAGCCTTGTGACAAAAACTTTGATTAATCATCCAGTACGGTGGTAAAACAGTTTGATTGATTAGCCAGCCTTGTGGCAAAAAAGTTTGATTGATTGATTGATTGATTGTTTGATTGTTTGATTGTTTGTGATGATATAGATGAGATACTCCTATCATAGAGATGATAAATGTCTAATCTCCTAGGGTATTTGATTTGGATATTGGGGATGCTTATAAGAAGCCCGTGGGTCCTTGTACGAAGCCCAAGAGGAGGCTATCCGAGGGTCCTTGCATTGTAAGCCCAAGAGGAGGCTATGGGAGGGACAATCCAGGGTCCTTGCATTGTAAGCCCAAGAGGAGGCTATGGGAGGGTCACTCGTTTGTACAAAGCCCAAGGGGAGGCATGGTATAGTTAGTTTGAGCTCTTAGAGCGATTTCACCGGGAAACCATACTCTATGTCCTAACCTAAACTAGTGGAGATTCTTTGCACGAAGCCCAATAGTGTAACATCCCAAAATTTATTATTTAATTAATTTAATTAAGTTTTAAATTAATTAATTTGAATTAGCATTTTATTGGAATTATGTGGGAAGAAATAATAAAATGTAGTGTTGGGCCATTGGTGGAGTTAGTAATGTGGGGGTGTTAGTGTGAAGAAGCCCATTACTAAATTATGTTATGTTTTGATAAAATAAGAAAAAGAAGAAAATTGGAAAAGAAAAGAGGAAAACCTAAGAGGAAGAAGGAGAGAACTCATATACAAAAGCCATTTTCGTAGTCATGGTGCAGCCTTCACAAAATGGGTCATAACTCTCGGCTCGTAACTCCAAATCAGGTAATTCTCGAAGATTCGGATTCTACACAAAATTTCCTTCGATTTGATATATTAATTCGTGTCAGGGAGGTTCTCGATGAGGGATATAAGCGAGTTTGAAGATGGGAGATTCTTGCTGAATTTGAGGGAAAAAGGGCTTACGGGTTTGATGAAGAAGAAGGGGAAAAGTCCAGATTTTTGGCTAAGGTAAGGGGGGACTCTTCCGGTTAATATCTTTTATCGTATTATAGATGATGGGACTGATTTAGATGCATTGTTTGTGTCAATTGGTTATATGTTAGGTTGGGGTTTTGGGATGATCTTGATGGGAATTGTTTGACGTGATGAATTGTATGATTATATGGCTGTTATGATGATTGAATGATCCTCTTTGTGTGTTATATTTGTGTTATAACATGTATGTGGCTGATATGGTGGTATTTGAGGTTCATGATATAACTTGATTTGGGTTTTGGGGATTTTGGGATGAATCCCGTAATGCTGTCAATCGATGTGAGATCTCTGGTTTTTGCCAGTTCGCGCCGCGAAGGTGGGTGCGCGCCGCGAAGGCGTAACTTTTTCTCGTTCCGCGCCGCGAACCTGTGTTTGCTCCGCGAAGGCGTGTTTTCTATTCGTTACGCGCCGCGGATTGTGGGTGGCGCCGCGTGCTGTAGCGATAATTGTTTTCTTTGAAAAATGTAAAGATGTGTAACTTTCAAACCGTAAGTCCGTTTTAGACGCCGTTTTGGACGTTGTTCCTTAAATTGAATGCCCTCCCTTATGAAATAAATAAAATAACAATAACTTGATTTTATTTTGAAAGGTATCGTTTTCTCCAAATGTGGTTTATTCTGGTTTTGCATAGCTGATGAGGTGCAATGGTTGTTGTGTGCATAATTGAATACGTGCAATGATGTATGTTGTGATAATGTGGTTGCTTCTGTTAATTGTGCAAATGGGTGTTGTTCATGGTAAATATAGTTATCATGTGTTTTGAGGAATGCTGAGGTAAATTGATGAGTTGCTTTGTCGTACTTGGTACACGATCGTGAGGGGTGTTATTGTTGTTGCACTGTATGATGAATGATTTACCTGTTATGATGTGGTGGTTGTAATTGGTGTTTGTTATACATATATTGTTGATGTAAAATATGTATTTTATTATGGTTGGGAAATAGCATAACGGTGTGTGGCTATTGATTATTGTGGTGGTTGATGATTATGACATTTGGTTGATTTATGTGGGTGATGAGCATGTTATGGTTGATACATGCATTCATAATCATTATGTGGCTGATCCTTGACGATGGTGGATCAGTGGTAGCTAATTCCCATTGTGTGGAATTAGTGAGTGGGTGTTGCCGTATCCTTGACGATGGTGGATCGGTGAGTTGGGTTATCCCAGATTTTGGTACCACATGCATATAGTTGCATTTGCATTAGGTTACTTGTGTTATTATAACATGAATGGAAGATTGTCCAATGTTATAATATGTGATGATTGTGTAATGGTTATGATTTGTTTGGATGAATTATGGTGTTGCCTCTTGGTAATGTATTCTATTTGTTGTTGTGTGTTGATGAGTACTTCTTGACAATCTGAATATAATGAAATTGGATGAATAATGTGACTATGATGTGTTATTGTTTATGATTCGATAACATTTGTTAATTGCGAATGAGACTCACCCTTACTTTGATGATTTCAGATTGGCGAGTAGCGGCTTTTGGCTCGGTGAGGATTAGCTCATGAGTCAGTTTATTTGGTATAGCGTCGGTGTCATGCTCTGATATTGTAACACTGGGGGAACGTTAGTTTAGAGTTTATGATGATACTCTATTCTGTTGTTTTTTTTGAGTAATTTTGTGAGATATTGCATAGATGATGTGATGCTTATCTGTTGATTAATGTTCCGCTGTATAGAAACATGATTTTGTTAAATGGATGATTTTCCCCTAAGTGAAGCATGACAATTGATTTATGATAATTTGTTTTAAATTGAATTGTGACACCCTTGTTTTCATGTTTTACTCTGAATTATTTTTATTAATTTCTACGGGGTTTAGAAGGGTGTTACAATAGTGGTATCAGAGCAGGTCGGTCCGTCCGGCCAATTGTTGAGTCAGTTGAGTTGCGCGACAGTTGTATATTGTCGGCATTTTATTCCTTGGTACGTGACATGTGAGTGAATCACTGTCGGTACTTGGTTGTTTGTTGCAGGTGTTGGATTGAAACAAGTGGGGGAGAAGCTTCGCTTCTCGGTTATGTTTCAGTTGCAAGAAGATTGATTCAGTAGGCTGTTGTTGGCAACAGTGCGAGTGTTGTCGGAGTTTGTTGTTTTCCGAATTGAAGGTGACTTGGAATTAAGACTTCATTGGGAATTGAGTTGGAACATCTTGAAGGAAGATGATTAGAGGTAATTGACAGTTATTGTAAGAGAAGGAAATTGGAAAGTTGCAATGTGTCAGCTCTGCTGGTGTGCTGCGAAGCTGTCAGTTGAGTAGCCTTACGACTCAGAAGAGGTTCAGCTGCAAGTTTGCGAAGAGGATTGATGTAGTAATGTTCCAGAAATTGCGCTTCGGCGATGGGAAGTGTTGCTCAAGTTATAATAATGTTTGGAAGTAAAGAGACATGATAAGGGGCTGTTTGGAATGTGATAGAGTTGAAGAGAATGAGTTTTGGAGAGAGATTTTCGTAAGCAAAACGCAGGAAAATTGCTGAATAGCTGCGGAACTTCGAAAATTCATAACTGGAGTTCTGGAAATCCGAATTGAGTTCCGTTTGAAGCGTCGGAAAGCTAACGAGATGAACTTTGTTATAAAAATGGTTGCAACAGCTGTAAGATAATTAATTGTGACAGGATGACGTTGGTAAGAGGCGAAGTTACGGTTACTCTTGTTCTTATAACTAGACTTGTTTATTGGTACTGCACGGGATGTCAGTGTCAGTGTTGAATGGATCGAAAGAATGATTAGAAGGTTTGTTGAGGAGTAATTTTAATAATTGAATATA
This sequence comes from Vicia villosa, assembly GCF_029867415.1. NCBI lineage: Eukaryota > Viridiplantae > Streptophyta > Magnoliopsida > Fabales > Fabaceae > Vicia > Vicia villosa. The sequence goes on along the minus strand of NC_081184.1, from coordinate 73,756,773 downwards.
GCATTTGAGGAGTTTTGGATATATCGTATAGAGTGTCGCTGCATGATGTCAGTGTTGCATTTTGGGCAATGATTGGAAGTTCGTATCTTGAGTTTCGAGTGTCGGATTGATGTGCCGTTTGAACCTATGAAGAGGAGGGGTTATGATATACCTTATGGTGGAGTTATAAATACAGTAGAGTGACCCTATGAGGAGAGGTTCTGAAGTCGGTTATGGAAGCGTGAAACTTGTTGAATAGGAATGCCTACTGTCGTGATTGTTTGAAACGACGTTGAGTAGAATATGTTGTTGATGAATAAGCTGATGAGATATTCGGTAATAAAGATGATTGAGTACCGATGGATTAATAGTAAGGATGGAATAAACTTTAGAACCCTTGGAATCGTATTTGTGATGGCAAGGTAACGATAAGTATAAAAGAAGGATTGTAGGGAATTTCCAACATTGTTGACGTGAGGGAGACTTTGTTGAGGTTCCGAGTGGGATGATAATTGGACGTGAAGGATGTAATAGAATTTGGATTAAAACCACGAGTTATAAATGTTGTGCTATTGTGTTGCGTAAGAAGTCTTAAAAACGTCGGTGCTAATGATGAATGAGTTGGATTGAATTGGACAATTTTGAGACTTGAGTTGGTATGTGAAGGCACTTCTAATAGTGTTAGCTTGGGTATGCTAGAGATGACTAGTGGTATTCTTAACGAGATTAGAGAAGGTCAGAAAGATGATGTTAAGTTGATCGATAGGTTGACTTTGAATTACCAAGGTAAAGGCGGTGAATTCAGAATCGACGAGAACAGGTAAGGAGATTGAGTGATTGGATTTGTGTAACTAATGTTTTGAGCTTCGGAAGAATATTCTAGAAGAAGGACACTATAGTGAATCATTGAACTATGACGATGTTAATGAGTTTGGGCGCAAACCCGGAAAGGACACTGTTATGTAGTAACAACGGTTTATGCTTAAATATGATTTTTAACTATCTATTGACAAATTGAGGACTTGATCACCCTTAATCTCTTGTTGGTAGTAGACGGAAATCATATAGAAAAGATAAGCTTGTTTTGTTACCTTAATGGTATAAGATGTGATAAATACTAAGTTGTGAAGAATAATCAGTCACTATGTTGTGTGGACTTATGAAGAGGTGAATATGGAAGAGTGCGACATGATGGGCAAATGACTTAAGACGGGTAATCAGAGTCGCGCAGCGAAAATACGATGTGGAGTAGTGTTATGAGTACTACTTATGGGAAGTAAGGAATTAATATATCTGAAGCCTACATAGAGAATATGTATTGATCTATATGTCGAATTTAGAATCCAGTGGATGTAAGGATGTCGTGTCGAAGAATTATAACTCTTTTGAATAATTACCGAGATGATGAATACGTTATTACGGTTGTACGTAGTTAACGAGTATATATTCGGCGAAATTAAAACGACGATTTGATACTATATGATGCTATAATAATTTTGTTTCGTTGTTAAGGTGGTATTGTGGATTCCAGATATAATGAGGAATTACACTCTATGAAGGACGGAGTTGATTTGATTCTTAGTAGAGAGCGTGACTTAGTTGAGCTATTTTGTAAGCGATGGTATATTGAGGCTGATGAGTGTGTACTTGTTCTGATGGTTAGGATGTTTAAATAGAGGAAGTGAATCGGGAATTGGTTTTCGTTGGATGCGAGTAAGGATTGCTAAATGGTAGATTAGTACCATGAATGATGAAGAATGATTCTTGGACGAATGAGTAAAGAGAATCGGAATCGGGTGAAACTCAGAAATCTATTTGGTATGGATGATTGTGATGAGTAGTCAGAGTAGTGCGGAAAAAGCGGAATGTAATGTGTTGGATAATTGCTGGTGTGATTTAAGAGGGGTCAGATAATTGGAATTCAATGGTATAGAAATATGAGTATTGAGTTTCTTGAAGGAAGCGGTTGGTGAAAAGTGTAAGTATTATTTTATCGCTCAGATGGAAGAGTATATCTAAGGTTGGTATGTTGGTAGATGGTATGCATTACTGCAGTGTTGATCCGTGCGATCATACTATAGATCGTGTAATTGTATTACTCGGCTGTTGAGCGTATTGTATAGGTTGTTAACCTTTTGGAGCTATAGCGAGTGGTATACGTTTGGATAGTCAAATGCGACGTAAGAATTGGGATTTGAATGTATGAAACATGTTTTCTGTTGGTTATGTCAGATGGATTTTGAGGATTGATCGATAGTAATGTTGATAGGGAGCTGGAGAGTCAGGTGGAGGACTCTTATACGAGCTGGTTACTTGAGGTATGTTTTCGAGGACGAAAACTCTTTTAGTGGGGGAGAGTTGTAACATCCCAAAATTTATTATTTAATTAATTTAATTAAGTTTTAAATTAATTAATTTGAATTAGCATTTTATTGGAATTATGTGGGAAGAAATAATAAAATGTAGTGTTGGGCCATTGGTGGAGTTAGTAATGTGGGGGTGTTAGTGTGAAGAAGCCCATTACTAAATTATGTTATGTTTTGATAAAATAAGAAAAAGAAGAAAATTGGAAAAGAAAAGAGGAAAACCTAAGAGGAAGAAGGAGAGAACTCATATACAAAAGCCATTTTCGTAGTCATGGTGCAGCCTTCACAAAATGGGTCATAACTCTCGGCTCGTAACTCCAAATCAGGTAATTCTCGAAGATTCGGATTCTACACAAAATTTCCTTCGATTTGATATATTAATTCGTGTCAGGGAGGTTCTCGATGAGGGATATAAGCGAGTTTGAAGATGGGAGATTCTTGCTGAATTTGAGGGAAAAAGGGCTTACGGGTTTGATGAAGAAGAAGGGGAAAAGTCCAGATTTTTGGCTAAGGTAAGGGGGGACTCTTCCGGTTAATATCTTTTATCGTATTATAGATGATGGGACTGATTTAGATGCATTGTTTGTGTCAATTGGTTATATGTTAGGTTGGGGTTTTGGGATGATCTTGATGGGAATTGTTTGACGTGATGAATTGTATGATTATATGGCTGTTATGATGATTGAATGATCCTCTTTGTGTGTTATATTTGTGTTATAACATGTATGTGGCTGATATGGTGGTATTTGAGGTTCATGATATAACTTGATTTGGGTTTTGGGGATTTTGGGATGAATCCCGTAATGCTGTCAATCGATGTGAGATCTCTGGTTTTTGCCAGTTCGCGCCGCGAAGGTGGGTGCGCGCCGCGAAGGCGTAACTTTTTCTCGTTCCGCGCCGCGAACCTGTGTTTGCTCCGCGAAGGCGTGTTTTCTATTCGTTACGCGCCGCGGATTGTGGGTGGCGCCGCGTGCTGTAGCGATAATTGTTTTCTTTGAAAAATGTAAAGATGTGTAACTTTCAAACCGTAAGTCCGTTTTAGACGCCGTTTTGGACGTTGTTCCTTAAATTGAATGCCCTCCCTTATGAAATAAATAAAATAACAATAACTTGATTTTATTTTGAAAGGTATCGTTTTCTCCAAATGTGGTTTATTCTGGTTTTGCATAGCTGATGAGGTGCAATGGTTGTTGTGTGCATAATTGAATACGTGCAATGATGTATGTTGTGATAATGTGGTTGCTTCTGTTAATTGTGCAAATGGGTGTTGTTCATGGTAAATATAGTTATCATGTGTTTTGAGGAATGCTGAGGTAAATTGATGAGTTGCTTTGTCGTACTTGGTACACGATCGTGAGGGGTGTTATTGTTGTTGCACTGTATGATGAATGATTTACCTGTTATGATGTGGTGGTTGTAATTGGTGTTTGTTATACATATATTGTTGATGTAAAATATGTATTTTATTATGGTTGGGAAATAGCATAACGGTGTGTGGCTATTGATTATTGTGGTGGTTGATGATTATGACATTTGGTTGATTTATGTGGGTGATGAGCATGTTATGGTTGATACATGCATTCATAATCATTATGTGGCTGATCCTTGACGATGGTGGATCAGTGGTAGCTAATTCCCATTGTGTGGAATTAGTGAGTGGGTGTTGCCGTATCCTTGACGATGGTGGATCGGTGAGTTGGGTTATCCCAGATTTTGGTACCACATGCATATAGTTGCATTTGCATTAGGTTACTTGTGTTATTATAACATGAATGGAAGATTGTCCAATGTTATAATATGTGATGATTGTGTAATGGTTATGATTTGTTTGGATGAATTATGGTGTTGCCTCTTGGTAATGTATTCTATTTGTTGTTGTGTGTTGATGAGTACTTCTTGACAATCTGAATATAATGAAATTGGATGAATAATGTGACTATGATGTGTTATTGTTTATGATTCGATAACATTTGTTAATTGCGAATGAGACTCACCCTTACTTTGATGATTTCAGATTGGCGAGTAGCGGCTTTTGGCTCGGTGAGGATTAGCTCATGAGTCAGTTTATTTGGTATAGCGTCGGTGTCATGCTCTGATATTGTAACACTGGGGGAACGTTAGTTTAGAGTTTATGATGATACTCTATTCTGTTGTTTTTTTTGAGTAATTTTGTGAGATATTGCATAGATGATGTGATGCTTATCTGTTGATTAATGTTCCGCTGTATAGAAACATGATTTTGTTAAATGGATGATTTTCCCCTAAGTGAAGCATGACAATTGATTTATGATAATTTGTTTTAAATTGAATTGTGACACCCTTGTTTTCATGTTTTACTCTGAATTATTTTTATTAATTTCTACGGGGTTTAGAAGGGTGTTACAAATAGGAGGCTATGGGGAACCTAGTGTTGTACTAAGTTGAACAAGCATATATAACACAATCACAAGTATAAACAAGTACGAACAAACATGAACAAGTACATGAACAAATATGAACAGTTATACATATATGACAAAGTGTGTGTATATAATGGAGTTTATGAAGGAAATATACCTGTAAGCATGATCCATCTGTATACACGGGGCTCGGGACTTATACTCGAGGAGAGGTCCACTTGAGTTTATTCAAAGCTATGTAAACAGGTATTCACAAAAGGGCTTGGGACTTATACCTACATGGAGGCCCATGGTTTTTTTGGGAAGATTTAAAGAAACCTTCATTTTTGGTTTGTTATTCAAAGTTAAAAAAACAGATTGATTGAGATATGTACAAAAGGCGTACAATGAAATACCTAATTTCATGTACTGGAATGGGTATGTACAAAAGGGGCTTGGGACTTATACCTACGTGGAGGCCCATGGTATATTTGAAAAGTTTTGTTTCTTTGAAGTTTTGTTGTTTTGAAAATGATTTGAAAATTGTTTTGAAAAGATTTTTGTTTTGAAGTTTTATTGTTTAAAGAAAAAAACAAACTGTACAAAAAGAAAAGAAATGGGACTTACACTCTCTAATATTCGAGAGGCCCCACTTCGTTTTGAAAATCGATTGATTAATCAAAAAGGATTTAAAAAAGAAGTGGTTTATCGTTTTGAAAAAGAATCGCGATTGCTCGTCTTAAAACGATTTGAATTTGAAAGAAAACAACTTAATTAAGTTAAAACAAGTTTTAATACTCAATTAAGACCTAAATGATTAGGGTTTGATCACAAAAAATATTTACAAGTGATTAGGTTAAAAATTAAATGAAAAACAATATTTAAAGTATTTAAAAACACTTAAAAATGTATCATTTTAAACCTAATTAAAAGCATATTAAATAAATCTTTTTTTGTGATTTTTTTTGATATTGTCAAAATATGTATATTAAATAAGAGGTGTGTAAAAAATGAATCAAAAATAAGTTGATTTGATTGGTTAAATTAAAGGATGAATTTGTGAAAAAAATGAACAAAATAAGTGATTAAAAAAATGGTTTTGTCTTCACTAAGACTTGAACCCACGCCCTTGTGTTCACCAGCCAAAACACTTGCCAACCCAGCTGCGCGCGCAGCTTGTTACTATAACTACTCCATTTAATTATTTTTGAAAATTAACATTTGAAATTTCTGAACAGAAAATGGCGCCAAGAACACCATCCCCATTTGATTTTGAAAATTCTTGAAACTGAACCAAATTGATCAAGTAAAGGGTCTATCTTGCTCGGTTTTGGACGAGGAACATGATGATAGCATTTAATTTCATTTATTTTAACCCTAAGGCCATTGATTCTCTGATGAACACGAAGAACCCTAATTCTATGATTCATTCTAAAATCGTGTATGTGCAAGTTAAGATGCAATTGATTGAGGGTTAATGATCCTCATAGGTGCAGAAACAAGATGGTATGCTCACATTTCATTTATGATGCGTGCAAGTATGAGTTTGAAGTTCATGAGGCTTACCTTAAAAAACGGCCAAAGTGGAGATTGAATTCTTCAGTAGAGGTGTTACAGATGCTTTGCAATGATCTGGATAGCTTCAATGATGATTATGGAACATGTCTGGATGCTTGGAGTGAACTGAATTCATCTGAGCATAGCCATGAGACCCGATCTGCAGTTGCTTGGAGTGAGGATCGAATTTGATGATGGAGGTGTTTCAGATCATGGATGATGATTGGTATAGCTCATATATGATATATGGAATGTGTTTGGATGATTAACTTGGACAGATATGGGCTAGTGTGAATTTTGGCATGATAAGGCTCTCTTTATGCAAACATGGTGGTTGAAGAGTGATTCTGAGATTTAGGTGTTTTTGGGGTGTGTGGATGGATCAAACACATCACATTTGATGTTTATGAGATGTTAGAACCCTCACTTTGGCCAGAAATTGCAAGAGATGGAAATTGCAATTCTCCCTCTTTGAAACTCATGAAACTTGCAACTTAAGAAAGAAGAGAGAAAACCGATGATTATGAGGTTTTGGTGTGAATTGAAGAGTGGAAATGACCTCTATTTATAGGCCAAAGTTTCTGAATACAAAGCTCTTGCAAGTTGATCAAGAATGATGATTTGGCTTAAGAGATAAAATGGAATCTTTCACATTAAATGCAAATGGTTAAAGTAACTAAACCATGGTTATTTTGGCCAAGCTTCTTATCTCTTTCCATTCTGATCTCAAATCAGAAAATATCATTCAATCATTGCTTTGGTGTGTCATTGCTTGAATTATAGGCCATATAGTATTGAACTTAGTGAAAATGGCTTGTAATTTCATGCATAATGACCTCTAATTGCAAAATTCAAAACCATAGCTACACTCCATATTTTTTCATGCTCTTGGACATTTTGGAAAGCTCATATTACACACTTCAAAACCCTAGTTGAAAGTTTCTTCAAGATCCTTAAGGAAGTGGGTGAAAAAGATCCATGAACTTTGAGAAAAATGAAGTTTCAAGTGAAATTTTCCAAAGATGCCAACTTTGAAGCTCCATATCTCTTAAATGGTTGATCTTATGGAAAAAATTTATATGTGTCAAAGTTGTTTATTGGATCAAAATCTACAACTTTCATGTTGGAAGTTTTTTTCAGTTTGTAGGTGAAATTTTGAGTTATTCCCCTCCAAAGTTTGGAAAAAACCATGAAAAACACTTAGAAAAATTTTCTAAGTATGAAAGTCAAACTTTTGACTTTTTGATTCTTGATTGATTTTCTTGATTTTTCTTGATCAAATGACTTCTCATATCATATATTGATGATTTAAAACTTCAAAAGTCATGGTTGACCAAAATTCCCCAAAAGTCAATGGCGATCTTGTACAGTTGACTTTTTCAGACGAATCGCGTTTCTGGAGATTTCAAATGAAACAGGCTACCCTTATCAAATGAATGGTATGAATGGATCACAGTGAAGCATTAGAGGATATTGAGCCATGGTTTGAGTTGTGGCACCATGTCCTGATTAAAAAGTCAGTTGTTCAGTGAATTAGGTCAAAAACCCTAATTGTCGACCTGATGAAATTGATGACTGTGGATCTTGAATTGAGACACAATCTTCATTGGATATTGTCATAGGGATTATTTGAAGATGATTGAAGCCTTTGATTGACTTCCTGGGGATTTTTAGGGTTTCCCAAATGTGATCCCTGATTTCAGTCCCTAATAGTTCAAAACCCTGATCTGAGGATTTGTCTGATCAATCTTTGTGTAGGAGATGTTATGAGCCAATGGATTAGGTCAAAATGATGCACTTGAGGTCTTGATATCATGTCCCAAGCCATTAGGTCAAATTCTGAGCAAAAGTCAGGAGTGTGCTGTCTTCAGTCAAAACCCTAATTCAGTCGATTCAAAGCTGTTGAGCTTGTTGAAATGAATCTCTGTGGACCAAATGTTGATTATTGATGAAGATGATTCATTTGAGATGAAGGGAGAACAAAACCCTAATTGATTGTTACTTGTACTGATGAGTGATTTCCAGATTAAACCCTGCTGAGTCACAAGTAGCAAACACAAGCTATGCAATTTGTTAGAGATGCAAATGATGCATATGCAAATGATATGAGGTGGTATCTTAGGTCAAAAATTGGGGTATGACAGTTTGCATTGGCGATAAATTGCATCAGCTTCGGTGAGATGTTTAAGATCATCAGTGGAATGTTGATCTTTCGTTTTTGAAGAGCGTAAAGCATAAACTCAAGGTCCCACACCATGATGTTTTCGTGATCCTCCTTTCGTGGGCGAAATTTACCCACCAAGAGTTGGTGCCAAACTCTGCCTAGGAGTGTGTTGAAAGGCTGGTTAGCGAAAATACTCGCTAAAATGTCAGAGGTAGTCTTGGTAAAAGAGTCGTCATAAACGATACCAGTGTTCTCACATCTCATCACTGAGGAGATGAGATCTGCAAAAATGATATTGTGAGACCCGCAAACTTCGGAAACGATTGTGGTTTTCCCTCCTGGGTCCATTTGGATGGATGCAAGCATCTAGAAGTCAGCAAGCATGTTTGGATAAATAGGACCCTCTAAGATATTGAGATAAACCTTTAGGTTTTGGGTGGCAAACATTTCATCCAGATCAATACCATGGCGATGAAACTCTTCAGCAGAAGGTTTAAACTCTTTGTGGATGGCAGAAATAATGTTGTTGTAAGTGAGAGCCATTATCGCTGCAAGAGAGAGGTATGAGAAAGATGAAAGGTTGATAAAAAAGAAATATGGAAGAGGATGAAGAAATGACAAAAATGGTAAGGTTTATATAGAGGTTGATTGTCTTGAAGAGTGGTTACTCTCTGAAATCCCATTGGACCGCGTGTTGGATCCCCGAGGGAAGATATAGAGTCCTCCGTTTCTAGTCTTGGAAGTTTGAGTGTAATCATAGTGGAAACTGACACACGCACGTCTTAATTAGACGTTTTGAAAAAGTAAAGTCATGATTGACTGACTAATACGACGTGTAGAGTTGGAACGTCAAATCAAAAGCGAAGTGGCTACGAAGGGTAATTATATCGCGTGCATAGGCTATCAAGGCCATTATGATGGCTAGGAGATTAGGTGTAGTAAATAGAAAGATGGCCAAGGAAATGTTACTCGTGGTATTGCATGGTGTCATACCCCAAAATTTGCCCTCTTCATTTCATCTTCAATGATTCAAGGTTCAAGGGCTTATTCAAGTCACTCTCTCCTAATCAAAGGGTCCTCAAGCTAGGGTTCGCACTTCATCAAAAGAATTTGAACCTCTAAGGCCTCAAATGGATCTCAAGGTGTCTCATATGTCTCAAGGTATCTCCATGTCAATTGTCAAGCTTCGATTTCAAGGATTGTTCACTCAATGGCTCAGACGATCAATAGTCGACTATGTTGACCTAAAAGTCAACTATAGTCAAAATACAGTCAAACTTCAAGACTTTTGGTCGACATCAAATATTTGAAGTTATATCCATCATTTGATCAAAGGTTGATCATGATCCGTTAATAAAGACTCAGAAATGAACAAAGTCAAAAGGTTCAAATTAAGGGTTTTTTACAGGAAAAGTCAACTCAACTTTGACTGGTCATAACTTCCACCTGGAGTGTCAAAAATTTCCCAACCAAAGCCTATTTTGAAGTAAATTGAATTCTCTACAACTTTGTCTCTCACAAGCTAAGGCCAGAAATGCTTCATTTGAGAGATATGGTCAAGGAGATTATAGGTCCTTCAAAAAGTCAACAAAAACACCTTTTGGGTCAAAGCTCCTAACTTGAGCATGAAAACTTCAATGGAGATGAAACAAAAAGGAGTCTTTAGAGGACTCTTTGAGCTTTCTAAAAAGTTCAAGTACATCCCAAAATGATAAAAATTGAGGGAGATATAAGGCCCAGAAGTTGGTAAAAAATCAAGGAAAGTGTGAAACTCTAATGGACCAATCTTGGGATTTTAGGTTAATGGGCCCAAGTTTTGGACTCTAAACATAATTGACACATAAACAAAAGTCCATAAGATTATTTCCACATGTTTATGATATTTATTTGATTTATTTGGATTTTATTCATTTAAATGCTAAAATAAATTAAATAAAATCATAAAATAGTGAAATAAATTAGGGTTAAATAAGTTTTTAGTCCCTATAAATATGACAACTTTCAATTTTAGTCCCTGCAAAAATTTTCTTTAAACAATGGTCCTCGAATATTTTCCGTCCCTATTTTTAGTCCCTCCCGTTAAATTTCACTAACGGAGGCTTACGTGGCACGCCGCGTATAACGCCACGTCAGTTAAAGTCAATACTAATTAAAAATAGATAGATTGCGGGGGTTTTAAACCTCTTGTAAATAACTTAAAAAACCAGAAATTTTCAGGAGCAATTAATCAAACTGTTGGTAGAAAAATCTTTATTACCCTCATTCTTCACATTATCAAACCTATATACCTTGATTGCACTCTCTCAATCCTCTTTGCATCTTTTATATATCTTTTCTTTCCCCATCTTTCTCTGATTAATTAAACTATGTATCTACAAAATGCAACCATCCATTTAAGGGTGATATTTTTATGTCAGGTAGAGAAGACTAATGATTTCAACATGGACAAAGAGATGAAAGTAAAGATTTACTAGTTAACTGGTTAGTCATTGAGCATACACAACCCTACGCAGTTTAAATTGAAGTTAGGGCGGTGAAGCAATGCGCAGCAGCAACATTTCAGAAGCAAGATGGCTAACAGTAACCCTAGCAATAACAACACTCTCTGCCATCACCATCTCCGGTACGCATGCATCCACCCCTACTTTCCAGATTTACATTCATTTAAGGATTGCATCAGATAATCACTATCTGATTGTCAATCTGTTCTAATTCACATTTCACACAAGGAGGATATCATATTCATTCCCTTCTTTATCATGTAATTGCCATTTTCCACTGATGTTAAATGAATCTTTTATCTTTTTTACTAAAGTTACATTTTCATGAAGTATTGTCATTGTGATCCTACTTCTGGTAACAAGTTGAAAGTATTGGTGTTAGAAATTGCATCGATTGAAGCTACATTACAATGTTTTTTTCTTTTTAAAAATTATTCTACAAACGATATATTATTTTAATTCTTTTAACGGTAATGATTTTTAAGAATATTTTCCTTTCTTTTGCTCTCAATTTCAGTACTAGTTTGTCTATTTTTATTTTTTACTTTCAGTTGTGTACTCTTTAAAAAAATAAAATCTTTATGGTTCTTTCTTTATGAAAAATATTTTTTTCTTATATGAAATGCTAACAAACATAATTGATGACATCTCACTTATAAATATATTTTGTATTAATTTTCGAATATTTTTGTTAGTATGAAAACAAAGAGGATCTAAGTTTGGTTAAATCTGATATTGTATTATTTTTCATTAACTAGAGTCAAAGTGCAATTAAGAATTGTTATATTTATTTAACACAAAGCTGAAATTGCTCCCGAAAAGAATTATAGTTTAACATTGAGAATTGTAGAGACATAGTTTAATTAATCACACAAAGATGGGGAAGGAAAAGATATATAAAAGATGCAAAGAGGATTGAGATAGTGTAATCAAGGTTTGTAGGTTTGATAATGTGAAGAATGAGGGTAATAAAGATTTCCCTACCAACAGTTTGATTAATTGCTCCTGAAAATTTCTGGTTTTTTAAGTTATTTACAGGGGGTTTAAAACCCCCGCAATCTATCTATTTTTAATTAGTATTGACTTTAATTGACGTGGCGTTACACGTGGCGTGCCACGTAAGCCTCCGTTAGTGAAATTTAACGGGAGGGACTAAAAATAGGGACGAAAAATATTGCGAGGACCATTGTTTGAAGAAATTTTTTGGAGGGACTAAAATTGAAAGTTGCCATATTTATAGGGACTAAAAACTTATTTAACCCAATAAATTATGGGATTCTACTTTTAATCATTTGGAGGCCCCAAGATACATCTACAAGGCTCCAAAGTCGTGATGCATGGTGAGGGGTATAGATCTTCCAAGATTAGAAAGAAATAAGACATTTTTTATCAAAAATTGTTCTCTCTAAATACAAGGGATCCAAACCCATCAAATAATCCTAACATGCTCATATATATTCTAAAA
>NC_081184.1:73351863-73439363 GCF_029867415.1 Vicia villosa | reverse complement strand
GCTGTCACGTCAGCTTTTATGGAGAAAGAGAGAGAAAGTGGGGGAAAAACAACAAAAAAAAAGGTCTGTCGCTTGGCAATATACATTGTTTTGATTGGACAATGCAAATTGATTTAGTCAGTTACTTAAAAGGGCTTCTATTAGTGTAAATGAAAATTGTGTTAAAGGGTAATTAAAGGTAATCATTGGTATTTTCTATTTTTAGTTTGATAGTTAATGGCAATGGACTACGGAGGAATCTTATGAGATCTCAAGAGAAACATTATTTAGGTCATTTACCTTGTGACCTGTAGTGATCTTTGGTCTCAATATTTTTGAAATACTTATACGTTCAATCTCATCACACTTTAGAGACTTTTCGACTATAATCCAACTAATTACATTTATTGAGGTATTTTTCTAGTTCAATAGACTATACCTTATATTTCTCAACCCAAAAATATGATTATAACTTAATCTATTTATCTGCTTAAAAAATAATAACTAGAAGTCATGCTTCTTCGAACCATTTGACTCAACATAAATACTATCAAGAAATAGTTTTAAAAGTTTTCTTTAAACTAGAAAATATAAAATGAGTTACTTATGTCTACCACATCCAGTTGAATGTGCTAAATCATAATAGGACAGATATGACCCGTTATGACTAGTGTTTTTGAAGACAAACTAGTCAGAAACCCGTGCTGCCACACGGGTAAAAGTCTTTTGTATATTATGTAAATAACTATAAAATGTTGTGTATTTAAGAATCTTCCAAAATAATGATATGATAATAGAATGACAATTAGTTTTCTAATAATGTGAATAGACAATAATGAGTGTTATTCCTAAGTGATATTGATTGTCTCAAAAGAAGGTGTAAAATACAATATTTCTTACAAAAGATTACAACAATTAATTTGCAACATGAGTCTTCAAAATGTAGTGGAGGCTTGAACCTGAAAAACACATAAAAGTCAAATGACATGTCAAAATATTAAGTAAAGAAAGTCATTATAAGTTAAATAGTATGGAATGGTAAAAAATTTAAGCAAAAGACACCTTTCACAAGTTTTGGAACACTTCTTTGAACACAACGTTAGTGGTGTTACACATTGGTTCTCTATCTTTATCATGAATAAGAATCTTTAATCCTTTTTTTGATTTAACTCTTGAGATCGCGACATATAATTGACCATGACTAAAAAATTCTTTTGTAAGATACAAACCAACATTGTCAAGAGATTGTCCTTGAGACTTGTTAATTGTCATGGCAAAGGAAACCATAATGGGGAATTGGCGTCTAACCAATTTAAATGGCCATGGTGACTGTGAGGGGGACAATGACATCCTAGGAATATAAATGATGTTACCAACATTTTTTCCAGAAATGATCTTAGCTTCAATGACATGAGATGCAAGTCTGGTTACAATGAGTCGTGTACCATTGCACAAGCCTTCAGACTAATCTAGATTGCGCATTAACATTATTGTGACGCCAACTTTCAACCTAATTGAATGATTAGGCAATCCAGAATTTTTGAGAGCATTAAGGAATTCAGGTGTGACATGCTCATATGCATCAAAGTTAGTAGCATCAGATTTATCTATAGAATCGCTACTGAAGTATTCTTTGTCTTCTCCTACAAAAGATGCAAAAAGTTCAACATTACATAAATGATTTCGATCAGCAAGTAATTCCTATGTTTAGCATAAATTCTAAATAAGTATTCATTTGTTACCTGGAAGAAGGTTTATGATATATTTGTTGATATCATCAACTACTTCAATTGTGGAAGCTAAGATTGCACGACTTTGGAAATAGTCCGAATCAAGATAGTTATGAATAAGATCAGGGTAGGTATCCTCCACAATTGCCTTAATGGGATCTAAAAAGTTTGAAATTAAAAACTCATCTGGAATGCAAATATCAGCATAACCATCATTCGACTCACACATGGTCCCATCCCCAATATTTAAAGTCCATTCTGAAAAGCTCCTAATGTTATCAGAAGTAGAAGTACTTGCACCAGATTGTAACCGCATGTTCTTTGTAAGCTTCAAGACTTTACAGTGGTCCCAAAATATAAGAAGAATTGATTGTTGCATGGATAATATCGGATCTAGTACCTCTTGGTATAACGGGGAGAATTTGTCTGAAATCACCATCAAAGACGACAACCTTGCCTCCAAATATTTTTTGAGATGCATTAGGCATTCCGCTCATAATATCTTTCAAGGATTTATCAAGAGACTCAAAGCAACATTTGTTAGCCATCGGAGCTTCATCCCATATTATAAGATCTGTCATCTTTAGAAGCTCAGCAAGATCATCTTTTTTGTTAATGTTGCAAATAGAAGTTTCTAAAGTAGGGACAAAAATCTTAAACCTAGAATGAGCTGTTCTGCCACCTGGTAACAACAAACTTGCAATCCCACTTGATGCAACAGGCAAGACAATTTTTTTCTTAGACCTAAGTGCAGCTGATAAAGTGTTCCACATAAAGGTCTTACCAGTTCCTCCATAGCCATATAAAAAAAGACCCCACCCCGTTGCTTATCGACAACATCCATTATTTCATGAAAAATGTTTCTTTGCTCATCTACAAAATAGAGAAGCATGGGAAATAACATTAAAACAATGTCAATGCAGATATTCTCATAATCACTTGGTTAAGTAGATTAATATTATCTACCAGAGAATAGTAGAAATTAGCAAAAAGTTGTTGTTGTTGTTCAAGAACATTGTATTGACGTTCATCATAGAGAAGCCGATTTCCTATAAAGGAAACAACAAAATACTTTGGATATGGCATTGACTTGAAATCTTTCAAACTTTTATTATTGTTTTGTAATAGTGTTTCAATAGCCATTAACGTAAGTTCCTTTAGCTCCGCGTCACTTAGTGTCAACCCTACAATAAAAAAAATTGTATAATATGTACTTATTGAACAACATAAAACAAAATATGTGTGCATGAACACAATACCGTACAAGTGTATTTTTCAAATTACTATCTAAGTGGCAAGTTATATATTAGCATGGTTTAAAAGACTCAACTTGCATCATTCCAATCAAACCCATTTACCCATGGAAATGTCAAAGCATTACATTTCATGAAAGTTTAATTTAGTATCCTATGATTTAATGGAAGATTGTTAAGACAAAAGTACTAAATAGAAGTATTTTGAAGATAAAAAAAAACTTTATCTTTTTACACGTAATTTTCCATTTCATGGTCTACTGCCATACCATGCTAGTTGTAACGCATTCCCGAAAGACTGTTAGGAACAATATGCATAGCCATTAATAAAAAGGGCCTTTAATTAAATTAATCGGTACTGCAAGTTTATCTTTTTGTGAGAATTTGTTAATTTAACATCTTATCCCTACTTACTGTTAATAGAATTCGTACAGAATGAACAACACTTAATGCATGGTGGAAACAGAATTCTTTCAAGAAGTTAAGAGGAAATACCTTGATCTATTGCCAATAATCGTTGATCATGGATGACGACATCAATATCGTAACAAAGAACTTGCGTAAAAATAATCCAGATCCCCAAACATGTGCCTCTTTTATTGCTTCAAAAAATTCTCTATCATCTTGTAGAAATCCCATAGCAAAACACGCTCCTCTAAAAGTTTTATGTTTTTTGCCATCAATAGTTTTGATGTCATCATAACATAAAGGGCCTTTCTTCACAGTGAGCATCATCCTTAAATAAAACAATTCACCTATGCTTTGAGAAACCCAAATAAGTCTTCCAATGGTATACCCTCGTTTCCTTGGTTTCCAACTTCGGCTTCGTTTATGATAAAAAAAATTAGAAACAAAGTCACCGTAAGTTAGTAATCTAGCTTCTTCGTAAGTTTTGTTAGCCTCAAACCAAGATGTAAACATTGACTCGGTTACACTTGGTTTGAGTAAAACATCACCAACTTGCTCATAGTCTTTGTAGTAAACGGAGTTTTCACCTTCCATGTGAAAGTACAATCTCTCTACGGCTTGTTTTCTACCGTGTATAGAATAAGGAAATATCCTCCAACATGCCTCGCTTGGGGAGACGTATCTACAATCCAAATATTGCTTGATCTCGTCGATGTTGTTTTTGTTAGAACCGTGTATGACAGCAGAAATTCGATCAGAACCTTTGTTTATGTATTTGAAAAGATACTTAATAGAAGTACTTTGATTGCACCATTCCATGTTGATGTGGGCTTCATACTTCAACAATAAACTTGGATTGTGAGGAACAACATGACCACTATGAAAGATGACCCTGTTTTTTTCAATCGTGTGACCGTTGTTTCTTTTCCTATAAATAGGATATCCATCTTGGTCCACTATAGTGGTCGGTTGAAATTTTTTGAGGAAGTACTTGGAGCATTTCCTATCTTTCATGCAAGGTGAATTAACATTTTCCAAACCACAAGGACCATGAACCATATGAGATTTGACCAAATTGTATAACCGAGGATGTGTTAAGGGATCGGGCACTTCAGTACTAATTATCTTGTCAATGTCTTCAGGTCTTGGATATTTGTTTGAAGGATGCAAAAAGATCAAAATATCGGCATGTGGCAATCCTCTATTTTGAAACTCAATGATGTACATATCTAGCATTCATAGATATAAGTAAATTAACACAATATCGTAGTAGTAGTATTAATGGAACAAAGTAAAAGAGAAGTTAAAGATGAAACTCAGAGGCAAGCACTTTTCCTAGAACACCTTTCTTGGTTAAACCAGTCAGCAATTGATCAAACTTGATTTTGAATATTCTTGAAATGATGTCCGGCCGATCTTGTGGTTTCAAATGAAGAGGACCAAGTACTCTTTGAATCTCAGGCCAATTTGGGTTGTAGGTAAATGTAATGAACAAATCAGGAAAGCCAACTTTACTACAAATAGCCATACCATCATAGTACAATTGATCCATAAACCTACGACCGCCGACAAAGGAGGATGGTAAAACAACTCTTTTGCCTATGCTTGACCCAAGAGCTTGACTCTGATCACCTTCCTCGTTTAGAGACTTGTACTTGGAGACCCTAAGCTTTTGGTTGATTTTTTCTAAGCCATTCTAACTTCTCGGATTCTAACATTGTGTAACCATCGCACAAAAATTGTTGGAACAACCTCCTAGAAGATAATAAAGTCTTAGCCTCAGTAAACCTTGTTTGAATGCAAAATGCAAGCCATTCTCTAATGGTAAGCCTATTTCTTATGTTGTTTTCATGGGTGGGCAAGTCTCTATGAGCTACATCAGGCCTATAACCGTCTTCACCGTAAGGAAAAATCAAAGGATATTGAAAAGCCATGTAACTTGCATGAAGCTCATTGATTCTCTGAAGCTGTCCTCCTTTTTTTTGCATTATAATATCCCTCATTTCTGTTGTGTCAATATCACCGACAACCAAGGCAGTAACTTCAGAAATAGTCGGTTTATTATATACTCTCCCATTTGTGGATCTATCAAAAATTAGTCTCAGCTTAAAGGTTTTGAGTTTCACCATTGTCTAACCAATGCCTTGCCATTTGAAAACTCTTAGCATGAGGATTGCATTCGTACAACAAATTAGACAACTAGTGGACAACCATTTCATCAATGTTTTTGGAGTTCCTGCCATGTAGTTAATATGAAAACTAATAATTAGGAAATGAATTTGTAAACCATAAGGCATGAAGGCATGTAATATTTGTAAAACTTTGAATGGTAAGATGCTTGTTACCTTAGTCCTTGCATTCTATTATGGACCTCATTCTTCGTATCATAAATATACAGTTGAGCAAATTTCAATTTTTGACCTTCTCGAGGTAACAAACTTCCAATTCGATGACATGTTTTGACCTTGTATCCTTATTGTTGGAGGCCTGCGTCTATTGTTAAAACGATTGTCCAACTTTGCTCCAGGTGATGTGAGGGCAAACATCATATTTTAAACTCGGATCTGATGTTGGAAATTCCTGCTGTCTAAGTTATCGTTATCAAACAACAATTTTGCAAGTACATTTGGAGGTTGTTCTAGCTATCGAAGTTCTACTTTCCCATTTCCACAACAAAGCTTAAATTTTGGATTGGCTGCATGAGAACTTTTGTGCATCCTTTCTTGATACCACATCATTTATTTACAATATCGACATTCTATTAGAGGGTCACTGACATCGTAATAATCTACACAATGAAGCAGTCTTTTATGCATTGTGCTGAATAATTTAAAAGGCAAAAATTTGCGAATTCCATTTAATTCCATTTGGTAATCATGACATACCTTTCGAAGTTCCGCTATAGTTGTCGTGAATTGTAAATGGTGCTGCAACATCTTCCGATTCTGACCATTCGTCATCTTCGGATAAATATGCTATTATGAAAAGTAAGAGAGATTTTGGTGTAATACAAAGATTAGCATAAAAATTGGCTTAGACTGTCCATACATGTTAATGATAGCAATAATGATTATTCCATAATGCAAGGACTATAGATTTAAACTTACTTGCGAACAAGTCAAAGTCGCTATCCTCTCCAGAGTCGCTCTCAAAACCCAAATTGACGGCTGGCATAAAAACAGGACATGACAGCTCCGGTCTATGATTGGCACTATGTGTGGATTGTGAGTCAGGAGTAGCAAAATTTGTGTAAGGTTGTTTCTTGGTTTGATCAAATTGCATATTAGGAATATACGGTCAACTGTCGCTCCTGAATGAAAATAAGTTATGGGAACCACGATATATGTTGTGTAGAGTTTCTAAGATTGGGGTATAGTTGTATATATTACAATTTTCATTTAAAATACATCGAACATGTACCTATGTTGTGATGTTGATTCCATTGTGTCTTTTTTAGACTGTGTTTGTTGTTCATTCGTTTGGACCGCAAACGTTTTGCTCAAGTTGATAGCCAGGTTGGGAACTCCCAGTTGCTTCCTAGGCCGACCCCTACCTGGTTTGCTGTTGTTTGGACAACTGCAATTTCAAAACAGCAACACAACAAAAAACTTTAATGAAAATGCCATTACTATTATTTCGCTATTTGTTATACAATTCTTATAGAAACATGAATGAAATGGTTATATAAATGGTGATAACAACTTTAGACAACATAATGAACATATAAAAGATTCAGAATTTATAATTCATCATACGACGTTTGAGTTACGGACTACAACGGATTGGTTGTCTGGACGGGATGTGTTGCAGCTGAGGTAGGTTGTTCATTCCCATCCAATCCTACTATGTGAGGTACTGCGGAATTGACTCCATTGGTGACGGGATGAATAGTGGCAGTTTGAGTCCTTGGGTGATCAAGATGGAACAATGTGTTATAAATGAACAACTATAAGGAGCAGATGGAACATAAATGTTGTACTTCTTTCAGCTGTTATAAAAATTAAAAAAAAAGCTTCTAAGTACATACGACATTTTAGGGGCATCTGTCCCAGTCGGTTTTGTTTGGATAGGCACATTCCTGCTCAAGTGATTTGCTATATTCGAAACCCCCAACTACTTTCTAGGCCTGCCCCGGGCTGGCGTGTTCGCTTTTGCTCTTCTGTTATTCACATTAAAAGAAAGTAGTAGTTAAATTTATCAAATTAGTCTAACCATATTGCACATAAAAGAACTTTCTTGTTGACAAAGTATGAAGATTTAAATAGTGCAGTATTGATAAAAGCAATATTTTGCAAACATGATGACTAACTAATTATTACTGAAACATACACAATTTGAGATACCTCAGAGTCCTGTCTTTTTGTTTGACATATGTTTGCTGCAGGCTGTCTTTGAAGTGCAGTCGTGTCAAGATGTTTGAATACATTAGGGTCACTATTACTTCCTGACCCAATATAAGAAGTTTCTAATGTTAGTGTATTAGATGAACTTCCAAAGTCAAACACGGCTGCACTTGAAAAAAACTTAGACAATAAATTTGTTCCTAACGTCTCTATATGGCAGGTCCGCAAATTTTTTTTAAAACCATGTCTTGATGGGCTTGATTCGGAACTTTGAAAAAGTCGTGTATTAAAAAATGCCTCATTGGTTAGGTGGGACTGAGAATTTTGGTTTTGAATTGACGGAGCCAGCTCGGCCAATGGTTGTCTCGGTGTCATTGAGATAGGCGACACAGAATTTGTATCCACATTTATCGGTTGGTGAGGACTATATTTCAGATGCTTTGAACGGTTCTCTTTCAAAACCAATGATCTTCGCGCTCTTGATTTTTTCCCTGGATCAATGTTCTCAAGTAGTTCCATTTTGCAAACATATGCACCCTACATAATATTTGTAAGACAAATGAGTTGTAAGTACAAACATTCTCTAAGTTCACAAAAACAATGTTGACATAAATTCATAGGTATCAAATATCACTATATAAGTAAGACTTATTTAGCACTGTTGTATTAAACATATGTTAGAAACATAACAATTTGTGCTTATGTATTTATTGCAATCTAATATATGGTATCAACTGCAAAATGAATCAACTCAATTATAACATGTCTTAGAACATGGAACTTGGTTGGTTATTCATTTATTGCAACTAGAGCTGTCAAATGGGCCGGCCCGGCCCAGCCCGCTTCGGCCCGGTGGGCCAACGTGTTTTAATGGGCTGGCCCGGCCCAGCCCAATTGCTTAATGGGCCACATAAAATGAGCCCGGCCCATATTTCAAAGGCCCGTGCGGCCCGATGGGCCAGCCCGACCCGTACTTCAATATTATAATTTTAATTTATAAAAAGGATGTAATGGATAAATGCAATACAATTTAAGTAGAGAGTCATCATAAACGTATATAAGTGGTGTTTAAAATATTTATCCATAAATATATATGAATACCACAAAATCATCCATGTAAAACTATAAAGTAACTTAATATTATCACCAATAGTTATCAAATTTTCTCTCCATCTCACAATCATTTCTTTGATCACATCATCTTGAAAATATATCTTGATCCTCTTTAACTTTTCTTTATGACTTGAAAACACATTTATGAAATCATATCTCATATCAATCTTTTTTCTCCAAATTTTACCGAAATCTTTTTCTAATGGGCCAGCCCGAAGCCCTCTTGGCCCGGCCCGGCCCAGCCCATAAAAAACATAGGCCCGGTGGGCTGGCCCAAAAAGACTGGGTCGTGTTTTTTTAAGGTATTTTGCGGCCCGGCCCGGGCTAAATTGGAGGGCTTATGGGCCGGCCCGATGGGCCGAGCCCATTTTGACAGCTCTAATTGCAACCAAAATGAATACACACCAACCAAATTTAATGAGTAACCAACCAGCTGCATCATAAATGAGTGCAACCAACCAAGTTCAAGCTATATGCGGAAACTACTCATATGTCTTTGGGCAGTAAGTTATAGAAGCTAACCTCCAAACTAAAGAATATAAGTTTCTTCTAAGAAACATTGTATCCATGGCATTTGTTAAAGGCCTGCTATAGCATGAAGTGAATCTCAAGTTCAGTTTAAGCAATTCGTGTTTATATTCTAACCACATGAAGTGAATCACAAGATGTTCTTTATCGTCAACTATAAAAACGATAAAACCACAGAAGCTCCATCAGAGGAACACATAATATGAAGAAGACATGTAATATTGAAAGCTCGTGCACATAACTCTGGATTGGCCAACCATTTCATTCTTAGTAAGATATATATAAAAGTAACAGATTATGATAGATGTGTTTCTAACAATGTTATTTACTTAATGTTTTTAACGAATTCTTGTTGCGATCTAATACATGTTGATTGACTTTACAGATCTATGATGAGTTAAATGACAATGTTGGGCAAGGGTGACGGAGGCGGCATTTCTCATGAGTTAGTTGCATTTCAGAAAAATTATCATAGATGGAAGATTGAATTCAAAGTGTTTCATCTATAGCATGGAGTGGATGTCAAGCACAGTTTCAGCTATACATAAGTAGGTTCTAACAAATATGCACACCTTACTCACAAGTTCTCGTGTCCATTTCAGTCTTAAAAAAAATCCAGAGGCTCATATATGATTTCCAACATGTAGATTTCATTCAAATGCAAAGAACATGACTTAAGACAAAAGAAGCTCACCTTTTTGCAGAGGTAATATTGTCAACCATGTACTCTAAGCTGCAAATGCAATATTAGTCCAAGGCAAGTCCAAGGTTTCCTACAATTTTTTTCATTGTTATGACCTTAGAGTTAGTATATCCATACATGGGTCAAGTTATTAACACTTTTGAAATTCTAGTATTTTGACTAAGCATTTTCATTTATTTTAGCTTTTTAGTAAGTCTTCCATAACTCCAATCTGATTCTATTAGTTTGCCTTGTTGTATTATAAAAAGTACTCTTAAAATCTAAAGGTAAGGCCTAAAAAACAGTTGGGCACTTTTTCTGAAAAATCAAAACTACCATAGATAAAAAATCCAAAAAATGCTTAAGTTCAATTGACCATTAGTTAAGTTACCAATATTGAGACAGACTGTAATGATGAATTTGGAAATAGAGTGCCACCCTATAATTTGCAGCAGACTGCTCCAGTGCCAAATAAGTCAGTTTTCTGCGCAAAGGTGCATATTTGCAGCCGGTACATGGTTTGACTTTGACAATGTATGTAAAGTGCAACTGTAATTTTTGAAAAGGTACATGAAATGTTCTCTTTTTTATGAGAAGCATAGCCCTTACCGTGTTCATTTTACCCTTGCATTTAAGGCTGATTTGATGTTGTACTCTTTGCATCCTAAATGAAGGTAGAATCCAACAACCAAATTCTGAACCGCAGATCTGTAGCAAGGTATTAAAGAGGATGTAACCATTAGCACATAAGTAGTTTCCAAAGGGCAATAGCAATATATATATTAGATAAAAGAACTGAAATATATAATTTATATAAACTCTTGATAAAAGGCATGCTTTGACTATTATAAATATTCAATTGAGAGCCATTAAGGATGTTCCCGCCCTAACAATACAGCTGAAACATTTAAAATTAGCTAGTATAGAAAAAGAATCTGTAATGATAAATAGAAAATGTAGTAGAAAATACAATGGGAGATGCCTGTACATTTTGGATTTATTTCAATAACTTCATTTTGTGTCATCCGTTGCAATTGAAACCAATATGTGTAATACATTTAAAGTTTGTTATGTGTTAATAGTATGGAAGTACCATAGTTAAGCCTATATTTTTGATCCACCGCCTAATATAGTAAATCATTCATCATTTTAGAATACAAAAATTAACACAATGGAAGACACACAATGTTTTGTGTTCTGAACCAAGTTTCTGGAAATCATTGATAGGTTATCAAATATAAAAGAACTTGTTAAAGAACTTGCTACCTACTGCCCATTAGGTATGAAGAAATGGGAAGCATGTGTCATTTGAGTTTTTGTTATCTAATATAATAGATAGTAGACAAAAATAAAGTAGACAAAATAAACTTGAAGTTGAAACTAAAGTTGTATGGCAGCAGACAAAATAAAGGACAAAAGGTGATTTTGAAACTAAAACACCTTGACCAATATATAACCAACAGTAAGTTAAAACAACTACATGGAGTAAACCAAAAAGATCCAGCTTAAATAGTATGTTTAGGAGTTAAAGTACAATTTTCAATAGCATAGAACATGCATTAAACAGAACATCAAACTACAAAACACATATTACTTGAATAGTTTCCTTACATAGAAGGTGTCAAATAAAAAGTTGCATAAAAAAGATATGGCTTCTGAATGAGGCTCTCCCAAAATACTCCTTCTTGATATGCTTAATTTTCTTCTAGCCTTGGCCTTCGTAGCATATTGCT
Source organism: Vicia villosa (assembly GCF_029867415.1). Classification (NCBI taxonomy): domain Eukaryota; kingdom Viridiplantae; phylum Streptophyta; class Magnoliopsida; order Fabales; family Fabaceae; genus Vicia; species Vicia villosa. The sequence goes on along the minus strand of NC_081184.1, from coordinate 73,427,594 downwards.
TAGGGGTCAGTTCTTCAGCCAGAATGGGTTTATTAACACTGGTTGATGCAGCAACCCGCTTGGCAGGAGTGGATCTAGAGTTCGCAGTTGGGCTCCATGAACGGTTTGCATCCAAGGATGGTTGTGCAGTTAGCTCTAGGTCTTCAGACTATGCAACCTAGTAATAATATTGCTAAAAAATTAGCATCTCAGATTATTATGATAAACAACCCTTAGCATATAATTTCTATTATATATATGAAATGACATACAGTTGGTTGGATTGGATGATCAGTATGAGTGTTGGCTTCATTATCCATAACTGCAGCATTTGAAGTAAGCTGTAAAAAAAGAAACAATCTTAAAAATTGAGCTTTATGCCAAACATGAATGTTTAAGTGTTCAATTATATAAGTTCATATAAAACCTCATTAGGGCAGAGGTGGTTGTCAAAAGTGTTGAAAAGGTTGTCCTTGTTAAGTATTGCGACGATAGAGAATTGCTCGAAACTCGATTGATATTTGACTCGGAAAACCAATTGTTTGTTCAACAACACATCGAGGTGAACAGGCCAAATCTTAGGGTTATCTTCACCAGCCTATGAACCACAAAAAAAGAAATAGTAAAAACCTTACTTTAATCATACTAAAGTATAATTAAGATTGTTGGATCTTCTAACTAACCTTCTTCATAACTTCTCTTAACTCCTTTGCACTCAATTTCGTGTAAGGGATAACGTCCTTGTCCCAAAAAACAAGGGTACCTTTGTGGTTATCATACTCAAGCTCAATTTCAACTTTGAATCTACAATAAAATTGAATGACAAAATTTAGAGGATAATGATATAATAGGCAGCTTGTTATATAGAAATTGAGTTAAGTTGGGCTCACTTGGTTACGGGTTCGACATTGTTAATTCCGCATGGACATTCAAAAGTTTCACCTTGTGACTTGTTAGAAGCTCTGTAGCCAGGGCATGACTCAAAAAACCAGCCAAACCTGGAAGCTTTGAAATGTTTTGTAGTGCCAATGGTGGTTGCGAAACAGTCCTAATGCATATAGACATTTATATTAGTGACATTCATATTTTCATGAAACAGTCCTATTACGAAACTCGGTAAGATGTTAGTTTGTATTGGAAGGAAAAAAGCTCGCAACGACAGTTATATCAGTTTTACCTTCCATCCTTCCTTGATTGCACAGATACTTTTGACTTCATTAAGGCTGGTCCAACTTTTGTTAGTAGATTGAAGGGACGATTCACAAGTCAAGGACAGCAAAAGCGCAAGAACATTGAAATTTTCAGTTGCTCCATAGCTGAAAGGGGAAATATAGGCTCAAATCTTGTATTGATAGGGATCAAATACAAACTAACTGAATATAAAATACCATTAACATTATAAACCTATAATATGAACAATGGCAGAGACATAAATAACTTGTGAACTACAAAAATCACTAATGGCAGAGAGAAAATATCAAAAGTGTTAGACTAACATATATTGAAACAAATAGCACTATTGGCAAATATAGGATCCAGTCTTGTATTGAAAGGGATCACATAATAGTACTTGCACCAAGTAAATCGTACAGATTATACCTTGCTTTGAATTCATCAATTTGGGGATGTTCCACATTAATGAGAAGTCTTGAGCCACTCCATGCATTTGAGAGACTTCGTGCTCCAGAAACTGCAGAAGACACATGCATTTTTATCAAAAGTTCAAATATTGTAACCTGAAGTATAACAATTATAACAATTGCAGTTAGAGACATGGTGCAAGTACAACAACATTCTAAATACAATATTTTGGTCACAAACCTGTGTTTGTTCTGCACCACGCATGTGTCAAGACAATAATAGTAGGACCAACCATCTTGCCAGGGGTATTGTAGTTGATAAACTGTTTGCAGTAATCATCCCAGAACGCAACCTCGATCACGTTTCCTTCAATATCACGCAAAGTGATATTAACACAAGACTTCCTTCCACCACCCCCCATTTGCGTCTTAAGCACATCTTGTAAAACCCCAATCACATATACAAAAGGGACTACAATTAGACTTCAATGGAAAGAAAATTTGACAAATGTGGTCTACGATAACATGCTTGTAGTATATTAAGCCTATTCAATTTTACTAATTTACTCAAAAATAAGTTAAATATAGTAGATTGTTACCGTATAACATGTCAGGTTTGTAGCTTCCCTTGAGAAACTTTACAATAGGGTGAAAGTTGTACTTGTGACTCGAAATTTCTGGAATTTCCAAATTGGTCATGGTAGTACCTCTGTTGAATACAAGTTTGAGTGGGTTAGAACACACTTTGAAAGGTCCATCATTGATAATAGGCTCTCCATTATAGAGAGAATATGTTTCATGCTCCTTGACTTGTTCGATCCAATCTTGGAAGTATCGGCTCCTAGTCGTGACATGAATCCGATCACCCTATAACATGTTTCGATAAAGAAATATCAGTAAAGGCACAATAGTTAGCATGTACTAAATTTTGTAGGAGCATAAAGTGGAGGGCATACAAAACAGGGCTGTATGGATGAATAAACTAAATGAAATATAAAAAACCCTTAAAGAATGTAATGAATAGAATGTAAAGAATGTAATGGCAGAGAAGAAATATCAAAATTGTTAGACTAAAATATATTGGCAGAGAACAAATATATAAACAGAAACAATGTTAGACTAACATATATTGAAGCAAATGTCACTAATGGCATATGAAACTGAGATAATGTAAGACTCATATTATTAATCATGAGATCTGATATGAAATAGTAAAAAAATTTACTTTAACAAAGGACATGAAAAGCAACAGAAAGCCATTTGTTAGTTATGGAAGAACAAATAAACCTACAGTATGAAAGGAAAACACAACATCAGAAGACTAGAACATCAAACAGAGAACAATGGGAGTACTTTTTATTTTTCGAAACAACATTGATATAAATCTATGAAACATTGGTTCTTATCTAGTTTCATCCTTCTTTGCTTTAAGATATGAGGTCTGTGTCTGTTTGCTTTAAACATTTTGTGCCATGTTTGCTTTAAGATATGAGGTGTGTGTCAGTTACAGTGTTATAAGAAACAAACCTTTCCATCTTGAATGATTAACTCAAGGTGTTATTGTCCTGTTTTTTCCTTAACAACCCACAAATCAATAACCCTTATCAGTATCATCCAAATTTGATTTCCCTAGACCAGATCCTTAATGAGTATTAAAGCCCTAGACATTCTTGTTGGCCGAGTCTATGAAAGAAATGCAGACAAAGCTCAGAACTTAATATCAACGAACCGTAAAACACGCAAAAAAGGAAACTTAACAGGAAGGATCTTATTAGAGAAAGCTATGAATACAAAAAGTTCCTTTGTAAATAAAATAAAAAACATAAAAAACAAGTAGTAAAACAGATGAATAGAATAGAAATAATGGAACCAAGATGATTTGCGTTTGAATAGCATCAAAATGAAGGAGATAGAGAAGGATTCCAAGAACCCAGTAAAGGAATATGTTGAAGAAGAAACCTGAATGGAAGCAGAGGTTGTACAGTATTCAATGGAGAATAGCCAAGGTTAAGATGGAGAGAGAAGTTTCAGAGACTTGTGATACAAAGATTGCAGCGAAAATGACTTATGGAAGGAGGGAAAAGTTTGATTTTCTATTTGGACCAATAGGAACCGATCAAATGGCATGTAGTTGGGAGAAGTGACATTTTGTATTTAGGTTGTTACAATTTTATCCTTGTAGTAAGACATACCATTTTATTTAGTACAACAAAGAACATGAGTTATCAAGGGCTTTATTGGTATGTCTTGCGCATAAATGGAGTAGTAGCCATTGATTTAGAAAGTTACGGTTTTATCCTTTTTGTTGTGTAAAATAAATGGCTAAATACCCTTTTTGGTCCCTTAAGTATACCTCGGGGTCCATTCTGGTCCCTTATCTTTAAAAAGTGTCAAAGTGGTCCTTTAATTGTTCAAAAAGGTCCACGTTAGTCCTTTCCGTCCAATTTTTACTAACAGCGTTAAGTTTTCCATGCTGGCATCTGACGTGTGACATATTTTTGTACACTTGGAGTTTGATGTGGCATATGTTTATAAGTTCATTAAAATTCTAAAAAAACATTACAACATTTTTAAGTCAGTTGGTTTCGAACCCATGCCATATTGCTTACAAGTGATAACAAACTACCACTACACCACTTTACAATTGATGATAATTATATCATTCAACTTTATTATTACATTCAAAAAGCAGAAGTTGTTTCTCCACTCAAGAACTACCATTCAACTTTATCATTCAACTTTATTATATCATTCATCTTCCTGGTTTGCCCAGAAATTTCATATCCCTTTCTTACGAACCCACCAACAACTACCATCAATTTTAATCAACCCTTTTTCCCAAATCCTCTCACTGATAATTTTAATCAACCAAACTAAAACCCCATCACTTTTACAAAGATTATGCCTAAACTAAAACCCTAAATCTTTTCCCCTTTTCAATTTTCAATCTCAGATCCAAATTTGATTTTCAAGTTCGCTTCTTCCAATTGATTTTCAAGTTCACAGGTTTCTGTTTGGGTAGTATTGAACAACATCATCCCTTCAAATTGAAATAATGAACAACATTTTATTAATTTTGTACTCTGTAATTGTAATCGGATGAAAAAGAATTGTTTGAAGCTTGAATCGATGGCTTGGAGCGGTGTGTTGTGGGAGGCCAAGGACGACGCGATTACGGTGGACGATGACGGATCTGAACGGAGAACGGTGGAGGATGACGAATCTGGTGTGCACGATGTTCATCGAGGCTTCTTCTATTCTCCACAACCTTCTATTTTTTTATTGATTGTCACTTTTTTTGATAGTTTCTGCAAGAAAAGCAAAAAAAACAATGTTGGTTCATATGATTTGTGATTGTGTGTTTCTACAAGAAAAGAAAAAAAACACACAATCTTTCTATGCCTCAGCTTTGGCTACTAGGTTTTATTTGGCTACTGGGTTTTATTGTTATGTTATATTCATACATGGATGTGGCTACTGGGTTTTATTTGGCTACTGGGTTTTATTGTTATGTTTTATTGTTATTGTTCTCGTTACTGGATGAAGAAGAATGGTTTGGATTATAATTGTTAATTAATAATGAGAAATTTAATAATAAATAATTAAGAATGTGTAAGATAAACATTAATTGTAAAGTGATGTAGTGGTAAGTTATTTCTCCACCATGTAAGGTGGCATGAGTTCAAATCCAGCCTAAGGGCGAAATTTTGGAATTTTTATGATAATTTTGATTACATTGATGGTAAACATATGTCACGTGTACAAAAATATGTCACACGTCAGATGCCAGCATGGAAAACTTAACGCTGTTAGTAAAAATTGGACGGAAAGGACTAACGTGGACCTTTTTGAACAATTAAAGGACCACTTTGACACTTTTTAAAGATAAGGGACCAGAATGGACCCCGAGATATATTTAAGGGACCAAAAAGGGTATTTAGCCAAAATAAATTGATGAGAAGGGCATAATGGGGTGTTTGGTCAATCCTTTAGTAATGGTAAGATAGTAGATAAGTCTCTTAGCTCTAGGGAATAATTTCCCTACTTATACTAAACAACTTTGCTTGCATGTCTGGCATAAAACTTGTTGCCTAGGTTTAAGTTTCTAAGACAATTAGTATAGGGGTGTTTATAGTTTATGAAGTGCATTAAATTAAGTCATATTTATGGTCTGATTCACTTTGTAATAATTATTTTAATAAAAATGTATTTAACTGTTAAAATAGTTTCAATTCAATTTAAAATTAGTTTAGAACCAGGGTGTATAAATAAACTAGTTTATAATTAATTTGCAATTATAAATCCGTTTTATATTTTGAACTCTTTTAAAACAATTTTTTTTAATTTCATTAAGAAAATTGTTTGCAGAATTTTTTTTCAATATACAAAAATATTATTTGCAGAATTGAAAGAAAATATTTTTTATTTAAAAAATTTTGAATTAATTTTTTTCAGAAAAACTTATAATTTTTAATTTTTAGAATAAATCTTTTTATTTTCAAGTAAATTTGTTTTCATTTTAAATTTTTTATTTTATTTTTCAGAATGAAAATTATTTTTCCTTTTTAGAAAAAAAATACTTTTTTTACTTAAACAAATATTTTTTATTTTTAGAAAAAATGTTTTTATTCAAAAATAAATCTTTTTTATTTTTCAGAATACAAATTATTTTATTATTTTCAAAATTATTTTGTTTTCGATCACTTTTAATCGTTTTTCTTCTTGTTTTCTTGAGAAATCATTTCATATAATTAAACTAATTTATAAAAGAAAATTAATTATCAATCGGATTTAAACTGAATTAAAATTGTTTTAAGTGAATTGTTAAGTTCATGAATCATTTAAGTGGTTCAATTTTTTTATTATGCAATGCAATTCAATTTAGTAATATAGTTGGGTTAACAATATTTTTGCACACTTACTATGTTCTCTTCTACGTATCTCCTAATCTCCCTACAAGATGTTTTCTAAATCTTAGAGTTTCAAAAATAACAACTTTATGAAAAAAAATTATAATATTAAAACATTTTACAATTCAAATCAATTTACATTTTCTGTCATTTTAAATAGAGTAACTTATATTTTTTATTTGATTTTCTTGGTAGTTTACATTCATCTTTTCACTTTTTTAATTGTTTCTTTAAACCAAAATTACTCTTTTTAAAACCAAAACACTTCTTGGCAAACACAACCGAAGCAAAGTCTCCGATGTTACTAATTAATTTGTCCAAAATTTTATAATTGCACTAATTAAATATTTACGTGATCGAGTTAGTAAAATATCATGAAAAATTACACGTTGATTGTTAACTTATATCTACGTTGTCGCACAAATAACTATGTGATATTAAATATGATATATTTATCATGTCCGACTCTTACCTTTACCATCTCTTATCCTGCATAAGGATATTTAAATTTACCAGTTTGATGTGAAGGGTATGAAAACATTTAGAGGGGGGTTGAATAAGGGGTTTTCTTTGTTTAATAAAAAATCACACGATATTTTTATCCTGGTTCGTTTAAACTCAAACTATTCCAGTCCACCTGTCAAGGTGATTTCGCCTCTCTCAACGAGGACTTAATCCACTATAACCAAACTGATTACAAATGCACAACCAACTGGTATGACTAACAATACAATGCACAAGCCAACTGCTAGTGACTAACACCTCTAAGACTAACTAGTCCTAGCCCTCTTGAGAAATCGGACCGAACTGGTCTCTCAAGGAACAATTACAAGTAAGAACTTCTAACAAATAGTATTTCAGATTGGTTCTAAAAATCTTTATCACAACAGTGATTTTTCACTATGTTTAAGTACAATGAATATGAATTTTAATAAAGTGATATGAACAAAATACTTTCTTTCAGCATAAGATTTTTCGTGAGCAGCTCTTGTTCGTGAAATCTCTATTGCTTTTTCAAATGATCTTCTATGTATAGCCTTTGGAAGTTGTTGATCGTTGCTCCCTCGTACGCTGTTCTGAGTATAACATCTTTAGGATGTGCTGAGGTGAGTCTAGAAGATCTCTTTGAGATGTTTCTTCATAAATTCTCAAGTTCTCCATAGATGTTGTAATTTGAGGATCTTCTGAATTGTCTTTGGCTTTTGATGGCCAAGCTTATTATCAAATCTAACATTGATTGATTCTTCAACAATCAGAGTTTCTGTATTGAATACTCTATAACTTTTTGATCATTCAGAGTACCCAAGCAGAAAGCACTTTTGTGCCTTAGAATCAAACTTGTTCAGATGATCTTTAGTGTTCAATATATAACAAGTACATCCAAAAGGATGGAAATATGAAATGTTGGGTTTTCTGTTTTTCCACAATTCATAAGGAGTCTTTTCAAGAATAGGTCTTAGAGAGATTCTATTTTGAATATAACACGCTGTGTTCACTGATTCTGCTTAGAAATGTTTAGCCATATTGGTTTCGTTAATCATGGTTCTTGCAATGTTCTATTCTTTTGTTCTACAACTCCATTTTGTTGGGGAGTTCTAGGACAAGAGAAATCATGAGAAATGCCATTTTCTTTAAAGAGCTTTTCAAAGAGATTGTTCTCGAATTCTCCACCATGATCACTTCTAACCTTTATGATTCTAAACTCTTTTTCATTTTGAACTTGGTTACAGAAATCAAAGAACACGGAATGTGACTCATCCTTGTGTTTTAAGAACTTAACCCATGTCCATCTGCTATAGTCATCAACAATTACTAATCCATACTTCTTGCCTATGACTGATAGAGTTTTCACTAGACCAAATAGATCAATGTGCAGAAGTTTTAATGGCCTAGAGGAAGAGACAACATTTTTCATTTAAAAGAGGGTTTTGAAAACTTTCCTTTCTGACATGCTTCACACAGAGCTTCTGAGTTGAACTTTAGATTGGGAAGTCCTCTGACCAGATTGAGTTTGTTAAGCTTAGATATTCTCCTCATGCTAACATGTCCCAATCTTCTGTGCCAGACTCATTGCTCATCGTTAACAAACAGAAGACAAGTTACTTTCTGAGTTTTAAGATTAGAAAAATCAATTTTGTAAATGTTGTTCTTTCTCTTGCAAGTGAAGAGGATTGATCCATTTTTCTGATTGACAGCTTTACAGGACTTTTGATTAAAGATTATGTCATAGCCCTTGTCACTTAATTGACTTATGGAGAATAAATTATGTACTAATCCTTCTACTAATAGAACATTAGTTATGGAGGGAGAATTACCGTTTCCAATAGTTCCAAAACCGATAGTCTTTCCTTTTTGATTTCCTCCAAATCTAACATCTCAACTAGATTTAAGCTCCAGGCTTTGGAACATAGACTTTCTTCCCGTCATGTGTCGCGAGCATCCAGAGTCCAGGTACCATGACTGGTGTTTCAACTATGCTGCTAAGGACATCTTCAACATATATTATTTTCCCCTTAGGTACCCACATCTTTTTGGGTCCTTTGATGTTAGTGTGCCTAAAGTTATGTTTGAACTTAGGTCTAGCATGAAGGTTCTCAGAATAAGAAGTGTATTTAATATCATGTGTGTGACCAAATTCAAATTGGGTGTGTAAAGGTTTATATGTAATAACCATATCATCAACAGGTTTAGTTTGATATGGTTCTTTTCCTTTTGGTGGTTCATAACCAATTCCTTTTCTGTTGTTTCTACTAACACCATAAATCATTGAAGCCATTTTGCTTCTATATATGCTTCTAGCAAGAAATTTTTGAAAACCAGAGTCATATTCTTTTAGAATATCTTTTGAACTTGAAGTAGTATCTGAATTAGAGATTTTTTGAATTTTTAATTCCTCTATGAGTTTAAGATTACTTTCTTTAAGTTCAGAATTTTCTGTTTTAAGTTTCTCAGTTTCAACTACAAAACTATTTTTAAGTTTCTTGTATTTGATTCAGAGTTTACTATGGTTTTACAGAAGTTCTGATAAGCTTTCTACAAGCTCATCTCTAGTAAGTTCAGAGAATACCTCATCAGTTTCTGATTCAGAGCCAGGGTCATCTCCTATGGTAGCCATTAGTGCTAAGTTGGCATGTTCACCTTCAAAAGATTCTGAATCATCCCATGTGACCATCAGACTTTTCTTCTTTTCGAATTTTTTCTTTGGCCTTTCTCTCTGCAGCTTAGGACAGTCATTCTTAAAGTGACCTGGTTCTTTACATTCATAGCAGACAATGCTTTTTCTGCTAGTCTTCTTATGTCCCAAAGATTCTGCTTTATCTTCTGGTCTCCTGTGTAACACCCCTCAAATACCCCACAACAATTAACGAAATTAAATCAGAGTAACATGCAGAAAGGTTTCACAATTCATAAATAAAGAAAACCACATTCGTCATATGTCATGCATTCACCGAGAACATCTAAACATAACTCATAATTCAATTATCATGTTTACATAGCGGAAATAAATCGTTAAGTCAACATCACATTGTTAATGTATCAGACTTCAAAAATAATCTAAACAAATAGAGTTATCATCTAGAACTCAAAACATCGCGTTCCTAGTGTTACATCTACTAGATTATGACACCTGACACAACTACTAAACCGACTTATGAGCTAATCCTCACCAAGTCAAGCCGCTATCCTCAATCTGAAAAATGACAATAAGTAAGGGTGAGTCTCATCACAGTTAACCAATGTTATTGCATCATAAATAACAATATATCATAGTTATATCATTCACCCAATCATTTCATATTCAGACATTTCGTCATACACATCTTCATCAATTATCGAGTCAAAACACATAATACATCATTCATGTTATAAAAGTTATGCACATGTATGAAACTGACACTATGCATGTGGTACCAAACATCATTAATGGGAATCACCCACCGACCGATCTAACATTATCCAGATACGGCCTTGCCAGCACAGATTCCACACAATGGGAATCTTGCCCTTCACTGAATCCTCTCATCATTAGGATTCAACCCATTTCAAATGATTATGAATGCATGCAACATATATACAACATACTTTTATCATCATCATTTTATGAGTAGCATCATCTTATACTCATTTCGTCATCATCATCATCATCATTAACAAGCATGTTCATATATACATTAACATTATTCAATAAATCATATAACAATAATTCATATAGATCTATTAGTTCAAAAGTTACACGTCGTCAGACTTTCAAAATTCACAAAACAGCAAAAATCTGCATCTCACACTAGCCATACGCGTACCATACGGTTGCTCTGATACGTAGCACCGGGTAGTCGGGAGTCTGTTGTTATTTATTTGTATATGACTCTTTTGACCATGTATATGTGATGATGTGCTGATGTGTATTGTAAACACTTTATTTTGGAAAAATCCTCTTTGATAGTGAGAGCTATACGTACATTTATATGTTCATATCTTCCGTGTGTTATGTATCATTTTATAGGCAGGTGTTGTATGCTTTTGGCATCGCTGATGGCCGTTTGTTTTCTAGGTGTTTGTTTGGTTACTTAGTGTAACATCCTAATTGTGTTGTATGAAATTTTAACACTCTGATATTTTCTTGCCTAAATGCTTGGGTAGAATTGGGGTGTTACACGTACCCCCCCCCCCCATACACGTATCATATGTGTACCATACGCAAATGGACAGCAGTTTCAAAAAAACTGCAACTTACCCATTCGTCTTCTTCGCGAATCCATTCGTTTCAGCCTGCGATTTAGGTCTAAAACCAGAAATTCCACATTCTATACAGCATAGGATTCATCCAAAATCAATAGTATATGACTCTATATTCGATTTTACTCATCACAACCTAAATCTAATCAGTTTTTAGGGATTAACAGTCATAAATTTCAACCCAAATGATGAACACAAACAATAAAATCAGAACATAGAACCTATTGATCTAAACAATACTCCAAATCAACATCATCATCCACAACACAATAAAAGAGATTAAATGGAGAGTCCCACCTTACCTTAGTCAAGAGTTCTTGATCTTTGGTCTCTCCTTGTTCAGTTCTCCTTCAGTTCTTCGTGTTCCCACCTTCAGACTCTCTTTTCCACATTCTGTCCTTTCTTTCCCCAATTCTAATTATTTTGTGAAAATAATAATAAAATTAGTAAAGACTTTACTACAACACACCCCTTAATTTTACTTATCTCCCACATGGCCCAAATGCCACAAACCATCCTCTTTTCCATTATTTTCATAAAATCCCTAATAATTCCAATTATTAATCCAATATCCAATTTAAATTAAAATTAAAATTATACGGGTGTTACATCTCTCCTCCACTGAAAGAGTTTTCGTCCTCGAAAACATACCTCAGGTAAAGAGTTCCGGATAAGAATCCTTCATCTGGCTCTGTAGCTCCCAGGTAACATTTCCCTCAGCCGGTCCTCCCCAAGCTACCCTGACCAAAGCTATTTCCTTGCTACGCAACTGCTTCAGTCTTCGGTCTTCAATCCTCACAGGCAAAGTCTCAACCGTTAAGTTGTCTTTTACCTGTACATTATCTGCTTGGATCACATGGGACGGATCTGAAATGTATTTCCTCAACTGAGATACATGAAATACATCATGCAAGTTTGCAAGCATCGGCGGTAAAGCAATACGATATGCCACTTCTCCCACTCTTTCAGAAATTTGGAATGGTCCAATAAAACGCGGAGTAAACTTCTTTGACTTCAAGGCTCGACCAATACCCGTCATAGGAGTAACTCTCATAAACACACGATCTCCCTCTTGAAACTCAAGTGTTTTCCTCCTCTTGTCATGATAACTCTTCTGACGACTCTGAGAAGCTTTCTTCTTCTCTTGAATCATCTTAATTTTCTTTGTAGTCTGTTGTACGATTTCTGGTCCAATTACAGCACTCTCACCAGATTGGTACCAACACAATGGCGTTCTACATCTCTTACCATACAATGCCTCAAATGGAGCCATACTGATACTCGAATGATTACTGTTGTTGTAGGTAAACTCAATCAAAGGCAGGTAACTATCCCTAGCACCTCCTTTTTCCCACACACAAGCCCGCAACAAATCCTCTAACGACTGAATCGTCCTCTCAGTCTGTCCATCCGTCTGCGGATGATAAGCAGAACTCAATCTTAGCTTAGTACCTAAAGCCTTCTGCAAACCTTCCAAGAAATTTGACGTAAATCTTGGATCTCTGTTTGACACGATACTTGAAGGAATACCATGTAGACTAACTATCCTCTCAATATATAACTGAGCCAGCTTCTCCGTTGGATAATCCATTCTTACCAGTATAAAATGTGCAGACTTCGTCAACCTGTCCACCACGACCCAGATAGCTTCACAATTCTTGACAGTTATCGGTAAACCAGAAACAAAATCAATTGATATGCTATCCCACTTTCACTCAGGAATAAACATCGGTTGCATAAACCCAGATGGCTTCTGATGCTCAATTTTTGATTTTTGACACGTCAAACAAGAATACACAAACTCAGCAATTTCTTTCTTCATTCCAGGCCACCAAAACAGCTTTCTCAAATCATGATACATCTTGGTAGCACCAGGATGAATACTTAATCCACTACGGTGTCCTTCTTCCAGAATACTTTTTCGAAGTTTGACAACATCAGGAACACAAACTCGATCACCAAACCTCGGTAAACCATTTTCGTCGATTCTAAATTCACCGCCTTTGTCTTGGTTAACTAAAGTTATCTTATCAATTAACTCAACATCAGCTTTCTGACCCTCTCTGATCTCTGCAAGAATACCACTAGTCAGCTTTAGCATACCCAACTTAACACTAGTAGGAGTACCTTCGCATGCCAAACTCGAGTCTCTGAATTGTTCGATCAAATCCAATTCCTTCACCATTAACATAGACATATGCAAGGTCTTCCTACTCAATGCATCAGCAACTACGTTTGCCTTACCAGGGTGGTAATTCAAACCAAAATCATAGTCTTTGAGGAATTCTAACCACCTTCTCTGCCTCATATTCAGCTCCTTCTGATCAAAGAGATACTTCAGACTCTTATGATCACTAAACACTTCGAATCTCAAACCATACAAATAATGTCGCCACAACTTCAAAACGAACACCACAGCTGCTAACTCTAAATCATGAGTCGGATAATTCCTTTCATGCACTTTGAGTTGTCTCGACGAATACGCGACTACTTGTTGATTCTGCATCAGCACACCCCCCAAACCCATCAGCGAAGCATCACAATAAACCACAAACGATTCTGTCGGATTCGGCAAAATCAAGATAGGAGCACTTGTTAGCCTCTTCTTCAACTCTTGGAATCCTTCTTCACATTTTGCATCCCAAATAAAGGCCTGACCCTTCCTGGTCAATTTAGTTAACGGCAATGCTAACTTTGAAAAGCCTTCTATAAACTTCCTGTAGTAACCTACATGACCCAGAAAACTACGAATCTCGGACACGGACCTCGGAGCTTCCCACTAAGATACCGCTTCTATCTTTGTAGGATCAACAACAATACCATTCTTAGAAATCACATGTCCAAGAAAACTGACTTCCTCCAACCAAAACTCACACTCTGATAACTTGGTAAAAAATTGCTTCTCTTTTAACAACTCTAACACAGTTCTGAGATGTTCCGCATGCTCCTCTTTACTCTTAGAATATATCAGGATATCATCATTAAACACCACCACGAACTTATCGATATAAGGATGAAAGATCCTGTTCATATACTCCATAAAAACACCAGGTGCATTATTAACTCCAAATGGCATTACCTAATACTCATAATGTCCATACCTCGTCCTAAAAGCGGTCTTCTGAATATCATCATCTTTCACACGAATTTGGTGATACCCAAACCTCAGATCAATTTTACTAAATACACACGCTCCAACCATCTGATCCATCAAATTATCAATCCTCGGCAGTGGATACTGATTCTTGATAGTAACTTTGTTTAATTGTCTCTAATCCACACACAGTCTCATAGAATTCTCTTTCTTCTTTACTAGCAACACAGGCGCACCCCATGGAGAAACACTCGTACGAATGAATTTCTTCTCAAGTAATTCTTCCAATAGCTTCTTCAGTTTAGCCATCTCAGACGGCGACATACGGTATGGCGCCATCGACAACGGACTAGTTCCCGGAACCAAATCTATAGAAAATTCTACTTCTCTTTCTGGTGGTAATTCATTCACATCTTCCGAAAAAACTTCTGGAAATTCACATACCACCGGTAGGTTGCTACTCACTACTTTCTCTTTCAAATCCATCAATGTAAACAACATAAATACAGTTGCACCGTCTCCGATAGCTTCATTCACTTGCCTAGCTGTCATGTTCAGTTCATCGGCACTGACAGCTTCAGGAAAAATTACCATCTTCATAAAACAGTTGATATGAACACGGTTGAATTCCAACCAATTCATTCCCAAGATTACATCAAGTTGTTTCAAAGGAAGACACACTAAGTCCATCCCGAATTCTCTACCAAAAATGTCAACCGGACAATTCAAACAGGCAGATGAAGTAGTTACTGAACCCGATGCAGGAGTGTCAATAATCATACTTCCATTTATGTCAGATATCTCTAAATCCAACCTCTTAGCACAATCCAAAGAAATAAAAGAATGAGTTGCTCCAGTATCAATAACCGCAACTAAAGGTGTGCCATGAATTAAACACGTACCTTTAATCAATCTATCCTTTGGAGTAGTCTCTGACCCGGTCAAGGCAAAAAGCTTTCCTCCCGATTGGTTCTTCTTTGGCTTGGTACAATTCGTACTAATGTAACCCTCTTCACCACAGTTGTAACAAGTCACAACCTTCTTCTTGCAGTCAGCAGCAATATGGCCCACTTGGTCACACTTGAAACACTTCTTCTGTTCCAGCTTGCATTCGTTCCTACGATGTCCCAACTCACCACAATTATAACATTTGATACGAGTACCGGAATCTCCTCCACTAGGTTTCTTCCAATCAGTTGATTTACCTCTACCATATGGCTTACCTCTATCCATATGTTTCTTACCCTTTCTGTCAACTAACTCGCGAGAGTGAGATGACTTCAGCTTGATGTTATCCTCTTCAAAAATCCTGCTACAGTCCACAAATCTCCGAATCCTCTGGTATCTAATGCCTTGCTTGATCTCATCACGAAGGTCATTCTCAAATTTGACACACTTTGAGAACTCACTAGCTTCATCATTGTTATAGTGAACATAGTACTTTGCCAACTCAACAAACTTCGCAGCATACTCTGGTACCGTCATATTACCTTGAACCAACTCTAGAAACTTAATTTCTTTTCTGCCCCTAACATCCTCGGGGAAATACCTTCAAAAATTCTCTTTTGAATACTGATCGGGAAATAGCAAGTGTACTACTTTTTACCGATGTAGTTATTAAAGTGGAAATTTATCCAAGTATCGATCACAAGGACTGCGGATAAAATATAAGCCAGGACTAAATTTCAATTGAACAAAAAGCTATGGTTGGGTTTTTGATTGGTTTGATAAAAACTGAATAACTGTTTATAATTAACAACGATAAGTAAATGATGATTTGGTACACAAATGAGAAGACATGCTAGGTTGATGTATAAATCTTACGTAACCCCTTGAGAACACCGTTGTTCACGAAAAGATGTGACTACAATTGAGTATCAATTCTATAAAATAGTTTTCCCTAATTCCTTAGTGGAGAACTTTTTAATACTTAAAAGTCAATTTCAATTCCTCAATAATTGAATTTAGTATTAAAGCATTATGCATTGTATTCTAGAATGGATGATCGCTACAGTAAAATCCTTATTCCTAAGCGATTTGTCGGTAGTGTTTCAATTCAAAATGCATTAGGGAGGTGTGTCACGCCTAGCCCTAACCGTAGATCAATAAAATATTTTCCAATATAATAAAGCATTAGAAACTTTGAATCATAAACTCAATTTATAAAAACATCAAATTCATCAACAACGGTTTTAACAAGTCATTACATGAAAAGATTTAGGGACATCACCCTAGCATAATAAGAGTTTAGCTACTCATAGTGTGTAAGAAAATAACAAGAGTAAACGTAGTCATTACAAGAAATTATCGGTCGATATGATCTCCAATCGCGAGTGCTCTTGAAGATCTCTTCCAAAACCCTTGATTGCTCTTTCTCTGTAATTCTCTATGCTCAATGATCCAAGATGCCCCTTCCTTCTTCCCGTTAGGTTTTAGTAGTGTTGGCAGTCATCCCCCGTATCCGAAAGGTCTGAAATACCCTTAATGAGTTCAAGGCTTTCACAATATCAAAAGTTGAATATCTGCCCGCGCCTAACAACACGGACCGTGTGCAGGAACACGGGTGCCCGTGTTGTTCCTCAGGTCAGCTCTCAAAATTGCCTTTCCATGCATCTTTCCACACGGGCCGTGTGCAGGAACACGGGTGCCCGTGTGAAACCTCTGTTTTGCTTTCCAAAAACATCTTTCCAGCCATCTTTTGACACGGCCCGTGTGCATGCACACTGGTGCCCGTGTGAACCTTCATCTTTGGCTCTTTCAGCTTCTTTTTTCGCCCCGGAGTGTCCTAAGTTCCTATCTCTTTCCTGGATCAACCTGGCCAACAACAAACTAAAAACCAACGCATAAAATGACACTTTTATAAAACTTAAAACACACTAACATGCAAAAACTCAAACAACCGACAAATTAAGAAACTCATAAAAAAAACCTATAACAATGCCACTTAGTATTACCAAGATTATGACTTTTGGTCGGAAAAAGGTGCGGAAACTTACTAGAAATGGTGACCGATCAAATACAGCCCAAGTAATTCCTATACCATCAGTATCCAGTTCAGCTCTGGTTGCCATCCACCAGTCATCAGCTTCTTCAGACAGCATATGTGTGCCATATCTCATCTTGAGATTCTCAGCACAATCGATGACTCTGAAAATCCTCTCGATCTCCTTTAGCCATTTCTTGGCACCTTCAGGATCATGCGTGCCTTTGAACAATGGAGGATTGTTCCTCTGAAAGTTCCCCTGCTCCGACAGCATTTCCTCCAAGCACATCAGCAATCATGCCCAGAGCCTCAGCGATAGCATCATCATTTCTTCCTCCTCTTCCAGCCATTGTTTTGCTTAATCACAAAAAAATCAGTCAGAACAAAAGTATCGACAAATAACTCGTATTAGTTGCATACACAGGAAAGACTGACACTAAGACTCTGGTAACAACGACCGACTATGCTCTGATACCACTATTGTAACACCCCTCTAATACTCTGCGGCAATTAACGAAATTAAATCAGAGTAACATGCAGAAAGGTGTCAAAATTCATAAATAAAGAAAACCACACTCGTCATATGTCATGCATTCACCGAGAACATCTAAACATAACTCATAATTCAATTATCATGTTTACACAGCGGAATTAAATCGTTAAGTCAACATCACATCGTTAATGTATCAGACTTCAAAAATAATCTAAACAAATAGAGTTATCATCTAGAACTCAAAACATCGCGTTCCCAGTGTTACATCTACCAGAGCATGACACCCGACACAACTACTAAACCGACTTATGAGCTAATCCTCACTAAGTCAAGCCGCTATCCTCAGTCTGAAAAATGACAACAAGTAAGGGTGAGTCTCATCACAGTTAACCAATGTTATTGCATCATAAATAACAATATATCATAGTTATATCATTCACCCAATCATTTCATATTCCGACATTCCGTCATACACATCTTCATCAATTATCGATTCATAACACAGAATACATCATTCATGTTATAAAAGTTATGCACATGTATGAAACTGACACTATGCATGTGGTACCAAACATCATCAATGGGAATCACCCACCGACCAATCTAACATCATCCAGATACGGACCTGCCAGCACAGATTCCACACAATGGGAATCTTGCCCTTCACTGAATCCTCTCATCATTAGGATTCAGCCCTTATCAAATGATTATGAATGCATGCATTATATATACAACATACTTTTTTCATCATCATTTTATGAGTAGCATCATCTTATACTCATTTCGTCATCATCATCATCATCATCATTAACAAGCATGTTCATATATACATTAACATCATTCGATAAATCATATAACAATAATTCATACAGATCTATCATTTCAAAAGTTACACATCGTCAGACTTTCAAACTTCACAAAACAGCAAAAATTTGCGTCGCTGGCCATACGCGTACCTTACGCGTACCAACAAGGCCAAAAATCCACAACAAACGCACCATACGCGTATCATACGCGTATGAGCATAACAAGTTTTCCACACAAACACACACATACACGTACCAACAAGCCATACGCGTACCTGCCAGCTACCATACGCGTATCATACGAAGGTGCATTCTGATGCACAATTGGGGAGCGTACCGTACGCGTTCCACCCCCCTTACGCGTATCATACGCGTACCATACGCAAATGGACAGCAGTTTCAAAAAAACTGCAACTTACCCATTCGTCTTCTTCGCGAATCCATTCGTTTCAGCCTGCGATTTGGGTTTAAAACACGAAATTCCACATTCTAAACAGCATAGGATTCATCCAACATCAATAGTATATGACTCTATATTCGATTTAACTGATCACAACCTAAATCTATTCAGTTTTTAGGGATTAACAGTCATAAATTTCAACCCAAATAATGAACACAAACAGTAAAATCAGAACATAGAACCTATTGATCTAAAAACTACTCCTAATCAACATCATCATCCACAACACAATAATAAAGATTAAATGGAGAGTTCCCCCTTACCTTAGTCATGAGTTCTTGATCTTTGGTCTCTCCTTCTTCAGTTCTCCTTCAGTTCTTTGTGTTCCCACCTTCAGACTCTCTTTTACATGTTCTGTCCTTTCTTTCCCCAATTCTAATTATTTTGTGAAAAATAATAATAAAATTAGTAAAGACTTTACTACAACACACCCCTTACTTTTACTAATCTCCCATATGGCCCAAATGCCACAAACCATCCTCTTTTCCATTATTTTCATAAAATCCCTAATAATTCCAATTATTAATCCAATATCCAATTTAAATTAAAATTATACGGGTGTTACAACCTGTAGTTTCTAAACTTCCTTTGTTTATGCTTCCATAATTGATTTACTCTTCTGGAGAGAAGAGATAACTCATTTTCTTCTTCTGATGTAGAGTCACTAGAGCTTTCTTCTTCAGCCTGAAAAGCGTTAGTTTCAAATTTTCTAATAGATTTAAGGGCAACAGACTTACCTTTCTTCTAAGGCCCATTTTCATTAAGTTCTATCTCGTGGCTTCTCAATGCACTGATAAGTTCTTTAAGAGATATATCATTTAGATTCTTTGCAACTTTGAACGCAGTAACCATTGGTCCCCATCTTCTAGGTAAACTTCTGATTATCTTCTTGACATGATCTGCTATGGTGTATCCTTTGTTCAAAACTCTCAAGCCAGTGGTAAGAGTTTGAAATCTTGAGAATATGGTTTCAATCGAATCATCTTCTTCCATTCTAAATGCCTCGTACTTCTGGATGAGGGCCAGAGCTTTAGTTTCTTTAACTTGAGCGTTTCCTTCATGAGTCATTCTGAGTGAATCAAACATATCATGTGCAGTATCTCTGTTGGTGATTTTTACATATTCTGCATGTGAGATCACATTCATCAAGATAGTTATAGCCTTGTGATGACTTTTGAACTCTTTCTTTTGTTTATCACTCATGTTTACCATATCAATCTTTTTACCAGCATCTACAGGATGTGTGTAACCATCTAACACAATGTCCCATAGTTCAGCATCTTGTCCTAGAAAGAAACTTTCCAGTCTATCTTTCTAGTACTCAAAATATTTTCCATCAAACACAGGGGGTCTATTGTTTTACTCATTTGCCATCGTGTTTTCCATCTGGATCTTTTACTGACACTATTAAGTGTTTTCACCCAGAACAAAGACCTCTGATGCCAATTGAAGGGTATGAAAACACTTAGAAGGGGTGGGGGGTTGAATAAGGGGTTTTCTTTGTTTAATAAAAAATCACGATATTTTTATCCTGGTTCATTTGAACTCAAACTACTCCAGTCCACCCGTTAAGGTGATTTCGCCTCTCTCAACGAGGACTTAATCCACTATAACCAAACTGATTACAAATGCACAACCAATTGGTGTGACTAACAATACAATGCACAAGCCAACTGCTAGTGACTAACACCTCTAAGACTAACTAGTCCTAGCCCTATTGAGAAATCAGACCGAACTGGTCTCTCAAGGAACAATTACAAGTGAGAACTTCTAACAATAGTGTTTCAGATTGCTTCTAAAAAGCTTTATCACAACAGTGATTTTTCACTAAGTTTAAGTACAATGAATATGAATCTTAATAAAGTGATATGAACAAAATACTTTCTTTCAACATAAGATTTTTCGTGAGCAGCTCTTATTCGTGAATTCTCTATTTCTTTTTCAAATGATCTTCTATTTATAGTCTTTGGAAGTTTTTGATCGTTGCTTCCTCGTACGCTGTTCCACAATAAATGTTGCGTGCCGTGTAGGTTAGTTAAGCTTTGCATGCATCTTAATACTTGTTCCTCATAAATGCTTCAGTCGTCTTTTAATCATTACGTCTCTAACGGTATTTTATCTTGTATTAAAACTTTGCATTTTGATTTTCTTTTTCTTCACAAACTTCTGTCTTGACTTTGTAAATATGACTTCTATCAGAATTTGTCTACAGCGGTTGGTGCATTCAGAAGTTACTTCATGTATTTGAACTTCAGCGTGAGCTTTACATAAAGTCCAAGTTCTGATGGTACTTGAGTTAAAATTTCTTCTGAAATAAGAAACATATAATTAGATTATCATATTTACTTATACAAAATTTATTTAATTGTTATCATCAAAACACTAAGATATGATTAGAATCAAACTATGTTCTAACATGATGGTTTATATATAATCATATCCACATCCGGTTATGAAAAATCGATTTTATTTTGGTTTTTCAACCAATCCATTTTAAAATTTATTTAGATACCCATAGCAAATTGGTTCGATTACCACAACCAAATAAAAGATCCACCTAACCCTAAACCCTAAACACATTCACGATTCACTATTCACGATTCTCTCTTCTCTAGTCTCTCAATCTCAATCAATCGATCTCTTTTCCCCACTCTCTCAATCTTAATTGAAAACCCAAACCCTAAACACGATTCTCTCTTCTCCACTCTCTCAATCTTGATCGATTGATTCTCATTCCAATGATCTAAATATGATTTTCCATTTTCTTCTCTATCAACATTAACCATTGAATTCCTTTTTGTGCACTTCCATTTTTTAATTTGTGGAAGGAATGAAGAAACCAACCTAGATAAATTCATTCATTTTCGAATTTCGATTCGGTTTTCTTAAGATTTGATGTTGTAGTTTTTGTTTTCCTAATTATGTTAGAATGTTTCGTTGTGTGCTTTTTCTATATGTTGCATGCTATCCATTTTTGTGTGTTTATGTTGTTACTCTGAAGTGTATGCATTTGTAGTTCAGTTTGTTTAGTGTTTCTTTGAAGCGTGCATGTTATGTTAGTGGTTTGTCTCCAAGAATTCTTTGGACTCTATACTGAAACAATCCATTGTTGTCGTTCTCTTTTATTGTCTAAAAGCGACAAATTTGTGTGTATCTAATTGATTATCAATTTATATGCATTATGTATATTGATATAGGAACAATGTCTTCCTATAAGGATTAAGCGTGACACTAATTTTGGTTTGTGTAACACTATTAAATTCTAAAAATCTAATGGATTAGGAAATTAAGGATGATGATATATATTTCACATGACCATGCTGTTAGACGATAGACTAATGAGCTAGACGGAGCGTGAATAGATAAACAATGATTTCAAAGTGATTTTAAAATTTTTAACTAACAGAAGCATCCAAAATCGGCTTTCGTCTATTTCAAACTGCTATTGGTAGGATCAGATATGCTACAACCATGAAGAAAGTTGATATGCTAAAGAGTTTAAAAAATAGAATCAATTACGTTTTTCAAAAACTTATTCGTTTGAATGGATACACTTAATCACCTACTTCCAATGAGAATAAGATCGATAAATTTGCTAAGTGTCATACCCCAAAATTTGCCCTCCTCTTTTCATCTTCGATGACTCAAGGTTCAAGGGTTTTTCTCAAGTCACTCTCTCCTATCCTAAATTAGGGTTTGCACTTCTGCAAAAGAATTTGGATCTCTAAGGCCTCAAATGGATCTCAAGGTGTCTCATATGTCTCAAGGTATTTCCATGTCAATTATCAAGCTTCAATCCCAAGGATTTCTCATTCAAATGCTCAGGTGATCCACAGCCGATTAGTTTGACCTAGAAGTCAACTATGGTCAAAGTACAGTCAAAACTCCCGACTTTTGGTCAACATCAAGTATTTGAAGTGATATCCATCATTTGATCAAAGGTTGGTCATGATCCATTAATAAAAAACTCGGAAATGAAAAAGAAAAGGTTGAAATTAGGGTTTTTATAGGAGAAAGTCAACTCAACTTTGACCGGTCATAACTCTCGCATGGTTTGTCAGAAATTCTCCAGCAAAGCCTATTCTCAAGGAAATTTCATCCTCTACAACGTTGATGTTGGGCCCAAGATCAAGAAATGCACCATTTGGGAGATATGGACAAAAAACATTACAGGTCCTTTTAAAAGTCAACAAAAACACCTTTTGAGTCAAAGCTCATAACTTGAACATGGAAGCTTCAATTGAGATGAAACCAAAAGGGTCATTTAGAGGACTCTTTGAGCTTTCCAAAAAGTCCAAGAACACTTTCAGATGTTAAAAATTGAGCAAGATACAAGTTGCACAAGTTAGGCGATTTTGAGGAAATGCATACGATGCAAAGTGAGCAAGTTTGGTTATTTTGACTAATGGGCCTAAATTTTGGATTTTTAATATGATCCTAATCTCACATAGGACCCATATTTCCATTCTTGTGATTTCCATTATTTCAACTCTTTTATTTTGAAATTTATTTAGTTAAATTCAATTTAAAATAAATAAATAATGGGAAAATATCTAAGGAATGCTTGCATATAATGTTGAGGGGAATCTTGAGCATATAATCAGCATTATTTCTAAATATTTCAAGTGGCTTAAAATTGGTGAAGATTTAAGTTAAAAATAGAAAGATTGGAACTTGATTTTCAAAGAAAATATTTATCATTCCAATCATTGATCTTTTCTAAGGATTCTGACCTAAAAAAGATCTACTATATATACTAAATAAGCTAAAGGCACCGGGGGGGACGAAAAGGCAACCAAGGAACTAGGGTTTGAGGTTCAAATTGTGAAGAGAAACTTGCACCATCGAATTGCAAGTTCCAGCATTCCACGATCAATATTAAGCGTTCCATCATTCTCCTGAGGTTCAAGAGGATCTAACCATACCCTATGCCAAGAAGAAAAACGTCCAGAACGCGTTGATCAAGCTCCACCGGAGTTAAGGTTCTCATGTGTCTATTCCATTGAATTATTCTTTTCCATTTGATTCAATGTGCATATTCGTGTTCAGGTGTGTGATTGGAGCAAGGTTAACGTAGCACATGTGAGATTTGGGCTTTGAATCGATAAACACCATTGTTAGGGTTTAAGAATGGTGAAGTCTCGTTATCATAGTTAGAGGCATTATTAATCATAACTAATCGCACCACCGAATTCGCAGCATTGAATTTAGTAGATCTGGGTATTTTTGTCTTTCGTTTGACTTAAGTTGCAGGTTTTGGCCAAAGAGGCCACCGGAGACGAAGGCGGAAAACGCCGTGTGTGGTGGTTCGTAGATGCAAGGATCAGGCAGAGCACGCGTGGCTGGGAATGATTCGTGGGTCAGAACTTATGTCCTCCCGCTGCGTGTGTGGCTTCTTCTAGATGGTTGGTCAAAGATGTCTACCTTCTCTCTCCGCGTTTGATTCCCCAGGCAAATTCCCAGGGGGCCCACGTCTGGGTTTGTATTTGACTTAACCATTCAGAGCATGTGTTGATATTTATTAAACGATGTGTATTATATGTATGATTGATAAAACGCATCATGATTGGCAAAGGAGAGATTTATGTTAATATAATGACCTGGGTTCGATCCCTGGGTCTGTATTATATTTTTTTGCTATTATTTTCTTCATCTTCCAGCGTGCACAATCAAGGGATGCCCACAGTGGGACCTCAGCGTGTAGCCATCGGATCTGTTTCTATGTAGATCCAACGTTCTCAAGAATGCAAGCACACTATGGACCATCAAGGGAGCGCCACTCAGGATTATAACCAGGTTTTATATATCATTTTTTTTATTTTTTTTATTTTATTATTTAATTATTTAGATTAATATTAGTTAATTAGGTTTAATTTAATTAATTAATTTAATTAGGGTTAGGATATAAATTAGGATTAGGTCTATGATTAGGATTTAGA
The DNA here is from genome assembly GCF_029867415.1 of Vicia villosa. NCBI lineage: Eukaryota > Viridiplantae > Streptophyta > Magnoliopsida > Fabales > Fabaceae > Vicia > Vicia villosa. The sequence continues at coordinate 73,402,613 of NC_081184.1, read as the reverse complement.
ATTATTTTCCTGATTCTTTTAATTAGTCAATTAATTAATTTAATCAATTATAATTATAAACCATAAAAACCCTAGGAGATTGTTACCAATGCATTAGGGTTTGCCCAACCCCATTGGTTATCCTTAATTAATTTTCTCCTCGATCCGACTATACCTATTAGTCGCATTGACGAGAAATAATCTTAATTGAATTAATTTATTTATTAATAATTTAACTAATTCTGATTTAATTCTCTCCTCGACCCGACTAAATCTATTAGTCGCAATGACGAGAGATAAAATAATAAAACGTAAATAATTGAATTCGTTGTCATGTAATAAAAGAATCTATTGGTTATGAAAGGCAATCATAAAACCCATAATTTAAATCAAAAAATTAAAACATTTTATTTGCTGCCCGCGACGATCGAACCCATCGGTCAGAGTAACCAGCAATACAATACTTAATCCGTTAACTATAATGATCAAATCTATTGATCATCGCATCTAACGGTAACATATCAAACCAGGGTTGTACGCCATCTAAAACACTAAACCACGAAACTACAGATTTTCATCTCTTCAATACTGCGATTTTCAAATCTACGATAAGGTTATTCAAAATACCTTCGAACTTCGCATTTCAAAAACTACGATAGGCCATTCAAAAAACCTTCAAACCATATCAAATCAAATTTAAAGGCGTACAACCCTGTGCCCGAACTACGTTGACTCTGATTCTCCCTAAGGAGATACGTAGGCACTTGGATAACCAAGGCGAGTCCCTTTCCTCAAAATCCCAATCAGGTTCAAATCTTTCCATTCACCCTTTTCATTTCTTTAGCTATTAAATCTGAATATTTTAGCCATAAGCCTTTACCTTAGATACAAACCTTAGGAAAGGGTTGAGGGTGCCTAACACCTTCCCTCGACCTGATTATAATAATCTTACCCCGATCTCTTAACTGCTTAGGGTTTCCTATTCGCCCTGGTAGAATAGGTGGCGACTCTAAATCTTTAATTTTAGGGCAGGTTGCTACAGCTGACGACTCTGCTGGGGATTAGTGATAACAAAATTGTAAATTATTATGCTCCTATAGGTTTTGGCAGGGTTTAGGTTTTTTGGTGAAACATCTAGGTTTTTGGCAAATTTTTTATGGTTTGGCTAATTCGCCATTTTTAGGTTTATGGTTTTTTTATAAATATTTAAATTTTATTTATTTATTTATTCGCAATTTCATTTGTTCACCGCAATTCATTTATTTACTGCAATTTAATTAAATATTTGTTTATGTGAATATTTGTTGACATGATCAGCCTTTATGTATCTCTTGTCAAGAACTCTTAGCCCAGCAGTTAGCGTTTGAAATCTTGAGAACATCTTCTTAATGTTTTCCTCATCCTCCATCTTGAAGGCTTCATATTTCTGGATCAAGGCAAGAGCTTTAGTCTCCTTGACTTGGGTATTTCCCTCATGAGTCATTTTCAATGATTCATATATGTCATAGGCAGTTTCCCTGTTAGATATCTTCTCATATTCAGCATGAGAGATAGCATTCAGCAAAATAGTCCTACACTTGTGAGGATTTTTGAATTCTTTCTTTTGATCATCACTCATTTCTTGTCTTGTTAGCTTTACTCCTCTAGCTTTCACTGGATATTTGTAACCATCCACCAGAAGATCCCATAAGTCACCATCTAGACCAAGAAAGTAACTTTCAAGTTTATCTTTCCAATATTCAAAGTTTTCACCATCGAATACTTGTGGTCTAGTATCACCATTGTTACCATTTCCATTATGTTGCTCAGCAGAGCCAGATGTAGATGTAGGTGTTGGAACTTCACCAGCCATCTAAACTTTGTGTTTTTCTCTTCCTGAATCTTTTCTAACACGGTTAAGTGCTTGCACCTAGAACCGGCGCTCTGATGCCAATTGAAGGATATAAAAACACTTAGAAAGGGGAGGGGGGTTGAATAAATGTAGTTTTAAAACTCTTAAGATAAAAACAATTTGCACAATGATTTTTATCCTGGTTCGTTGTTAACTAAACTACTCCAGTCCACCCCCTTGGAGTGATTTACCTCACCTGAGGATTTAATCCACTAATCACACAAGATTACAATGGTTTTCCACTTAGATAACCTCTAAGTCTTCTAGAGTATTCTGATCACAACCTGATCACTCTAGGAACACAATGCTTAGATACCCTCTAAGACTTTCTAGAGAATCCGATCACAACTTGATCTCCTCTAGTTCTTTACAAATGAATGTAAACAAATTCTTACAAGAGTATTACAATGCTTCTTAAAAGCTATAATCACAACTGTGATATTTCTCTTAAAGTTTAAGCTTAATCTCACTAAGATATTACAACAGTAATGAAGTGAGGTTGAAGATGAAGTTTGAGAGCTTTTAGAATTTGACAGAGTTTCTGTATGTTTGCGCAAAGTGTTGTTTTCAGCTTCTCATCAGAACTTCTATTTATAGGCGTTTGAGAAGATGACCGTTGGGAGCATTTAATGCGTTGCGTGATCCATACAGCATTGCATTTAATGTTTCACTCTTTTGTCAACTACCTCGAGCCTTGCTTTTCCTGCTTTAACTGACGTTGCCTTTAATAGCTTCTAACGTTCCTTTTGTCAGTCAGCGTAGCCTGCCATCTTGTACTTGCTTCTGATTTGATGTTTGTATAAACAACGTTTAAATATAATCAGAGTCAAACAGCTTGGTGCAGAGCATCTTCTTGTCTTCTGACCTTGAAGTGCTTCAAGCGTGATACCATGAGAACTTCAGTGCTTCTGCTTCTGATCTCAAGTTCTTCTGATGCTTCAATAGACCATGTTCTGATTCTGCTTGACCATCTTCTGATGTCTTGCGAGAGCATGTTCTGATGTTGCATACTTGAACCTTCTGAGTCAGTGCTTCTTGCGCTGATTTTGTGCATACTCTATATATATTTCCTCAAATGGAAATTGCATAGGATTAGAGTACCACATTATCTCAAGCAAAATTCATATACATTGTTATCATCAAAACTAAGAATATTGATCGGAACAAATCTTGTTCTAATAATATACTGCGAATGTCTTGCGTTTTAATTTTGCAGGTATTCCTACGCGTTCCCTGGCCTGCAGGGACCCTATTTCTAAGACCATGTCCTTCCCACGAAGGACACCTCCATTTTATGCACGTTGATTGGCCTCTCGATGGCCATGAGACTTAGTGACTATCATGAACAGTCACCTCGCGCCTGCATCTATGCATTCCCTAGCCTTAGGGATTTTCTTTTTATATCTTTGTATTTTTTTACAACTACGTGTCCTTCCCACGAAGGACATCTTCGTCTACCCACGTCGATTGGCCTCTCGATGGCTATGAGATCCAGTGACTGTCTTGAACGGTCACCCCGTGCTTTCATCTACGTATTCTCTGGCCTGTAGGGATTCTATTTCAAAAATTGCATCCTTCGCACGAAGGACGTCTTCGTTAGCATACGTCGATTGGCCTGTCGATGGCCATGAGATCCGGTGACTGTCTTGAACGGTCGCCCCGTGCTTGCTCCTACGAACTCTCTAGCCTGTAGGGATGTTCTTTTACGTCCATGTGTTTTTACAACAACGCGTCCTTCCCCTGAAGGACACCCTCATTAACGCACGTCGATTGGCCTCTCGATGGCCATAAGAGCTGGTAACTGTCTCGAACGGTCAACCCGTGCTTGCTCCCGCGCACCCTCTAATTTGTAGGGTTTGGATTCCCATCTATACGTCTTTCATCCCTAGCCTGTAGGGATTTCACTTCATTCGATACCGTCCTTAGATAGGTTGTGTTCCGCATAGAGAACCTTCCCACCAAGGTCAACTTCTTTGGTACACGTCGAACGGCCTCTCGATGGCCATGAGATTTGGTTACTATCTTGAACAGTCACCAGCCGCTACCTTCTGCATACTCCCTAATCTAAGGGATTTCCATTGGCGTGTCATAACATTTATCTTGCAAAGATTTCACTAAAGTCTAACGTCGCCTCAAGATCCGCATAGGTTATCCTTAGGAATATATCTGTCGCACGTCTGCATGGCATACACGGAGTTATAATACAAGGAGTCTCGCATACCCATGCATTCGCATTTTCATGCAGTCATACATTTGCATCTACATTTGCATTTCTATCTTCACCCGCATCCACACCTACCGCGCTAGCCGATTTCCCGAGACTCACAAAGAAAAAGGATCATAGACTATGTAGAAAGGAGGATAAATTATCGAGAATGATCTTAGTCTTTCTAAGGAAAAGAGGATGTCGTTCACCATGCTAGCTGCATGTCCATGCCTTGTCATAACAGGATCATAAATACAGCAAAGTTTATCGTCGAGCAAGGATTAGTTCAACGAAGAAGTTCCCTCATAGATACACTCAAGGGGTATCTAGTCATAAAGGGGTTCATCTTAGAACATAGCAAACTTACAAGGACACTCTACGATAACCTGGGGGCAAGGATTAGTCCAACTGGGGCAAAATCCTGAACAAAGATCCATAACTACGATGGAGAAAAGGCGACGTATGTTAACTCCACACCAAGGGGCAAAAGGGTCATAGGTTCTCTCTATCAATCTACAAACTCTAGAGGTTACGAACGGTGTGACACTATCCTTAGGAAAAGCAAAAGAGGTTCAGTCAAAGGAAACTCATGAAGTTCCGATACGACGAAAACCCACCGCTAACCAAATTTATTCCCGACAAGTTTGACATGCCCAAAGAAAATTCGAGGTTGCCCTTTTACTTCTACAAGTCTAAAAAAAAACTAAGGAGTAAAACAAGGTCATTGGATTTACAGAGGAGATTGTCCCTAGGATCAATAGGTTTTATCATGTCAAAATTTCGACCCCTACGATCGCTAAGTGTTACTCAGGATAAAAGTTGTACCTTTGGATTAGCAATCCTAATGGGATGACCATGCAGGTTTTGGAAACAATTCATTCGCTTCATTCGCGCACTCCTATTTTCAATCTCGGATTTAGGATTATTAACAAACTTAAGGGAGAATGACGAATACAAATAACTAAGTCCAGCTAGACATATGCTTTCAAGGTAAGACCGAACCGACGATGTACAGGCATTATTTCAATTCCTAAACAGTGGAGATATAAGGATGTTAATCCCTCGTCACCCCCTCGATCCAGGAGTTGGAGTTTGTTTCTACTTTTCAAATAAACCTTGATTTCAACCAGGGGCAAGGTAGATTTTGATTAATTCAATGGTGTATTTTGGTTGTCAAGAGAATTAGTCAAGTCAAGCAAAGGTTCATGCATAAGGATCAAGCAAAGAAAAGGTTCAAGCATATTTTCTTTCTCGCATTCATCCAAGATTGAGGAAGCAATGGAGATAACATTCACAACATCTTCTTCCTCAATACATCATTCGAGATCGAGGACGTATCAAAGTCGAAGCTTACAAATCAAAATCAACATGGCAGTCACAACATTCAATATCCAAGGATCAATATTTCAAAAGGAGCATTCAAAAAAAAGGAGGAAAGCGCCCGCTAAGTCGAAATGGAAAATTCCATGAAAGAAAACAAAATGACTTAGGCAAAAATTAGGGCATCCTGATGAATCAATTTCAAAGGAATTGGCTCATGCAAAAATAAGGGATAGAAAAAAACAAGGCGAAATACAAAGGATAATCTTGTGACTGCTGAACCATCGAAGCTTCCCACCAATGCTTGGAGCTCTACAACATTTTTCATCGGTGCTTGGATCTTTACTAAGGCTTCTGCTCGACATCAAAACCTAAGCAATTCTCTTGCAAACAAAGCACATTCATTGGATTAAGCAAATTTTTAGGATTCAGAGAACATCAAGAAGAAAGGGGTGGGTTAAATAAATTTTGAGCCTTATATCCGTTGTTTCTTAAACCACGAACCAGGCCAAGTTACAACATTCAAAAGTCCTAATTGAGGCAAGGTTAACTATGAAAGCATAATAAGCATGATTTTTTTATACCGACTCCGAGGTTTGTTAAAACTATTTCTAACCATTGCGCTTCTTCAAGCATTCATTTCTAGTCACCCAGTCCTAATTCATTACGGACTTCGATTTCAAAACTGGCATACGCATCGCATTGGAGTTACTTCTTAGAGGGTACAACATCTTCTACGAATATACACTTAGCATCAAGAAGATCTCGAAATTGGTTAATCAAAGGTGATCATTTCTAATAAAGACTCTAGAATGGGGGAACCACATCTAGGGGTTATCCTAAACAGGGGCAAAATTTCAAGGATTACAAGGGCATGCGATCAAGGATCCTATTAACTAGGGGCACTCTTCCTAAGATTCAATCGACTTGGGTCACATCTCGAAGCAATAACAAACAGGAGCATGTCAAACATGGGAAGAATTCAAACTAAAAGGATAGAGCACTATGGATAACCCTCCATGTCCTAGAAATCAAGGGCACGCCCTTCAATCTAAACGTCGAAGCATATGACAAGGTTATTTCTTGGGGCACTTCCTTCACGGCTTGGAGATCATAGGTATCTTTTTCCACTAAACATTGGGGCACTGGATATCAAATCCGTAAGGTAAACAATCTTCAAATGGTTAAAGGTGTGGAGAACCTCAAAAAGGTTAAAGGTGTGGAGAACCCCGAGAGGTTAAAGGTGTGGAGAATCCCCAAGGGTTAAAGGCGTGGAGTGATTCAAAAAGCCAAACTGGGGCAAGGCGCACAACAAAAGGAAAAGGCGTTCTCACACTTTACAACATCAAATAAATCTTTCTCCTAACTATGATCTCCAAAGTTCAAAAGCAGGATTAGGAAGTCGCGCTAGCATCCAACAACTTTACAACTCCAGCGAACTATATACGCTTTGGTTACCAAAAACCTATCATTGGAGCGTCATGCAAATCATGCATTATATACATTGGTTGATACATTACACCACACCTTTTTAAGCAGTCTTCTTTAAGACAAACCTTACGATCTTGTCTAGGAACCTTTTCAAACAGTCTTCTTTAAGACAAACCTTACGATCCTTTTCAGGAACCTCTTCAGGTAGTCTTCTTTAAGACATTCTAAGAACCTTTTTAGGTAGTCTTTTTAAGACAATCCTTTTCTAAGAACCTTTCTAGGTAATATTCTCTAAGACAATCATCGCCATTTCCAAAAATCTTTTTAGGTAGTCTTCTTTAAGACATTCTCTTTCTAAGAACCTTTTTAGGTAGTCTTTTCTAAGACATTCATCGTACTTTCTAAGAACCTTTTTAGGTAGCCTTTTTTAAGACACCTTTCAGCCTTTGTAGGTAGTCCTTCTTAAAGACATCTTTCATCCTTTTCAGGTAGTCGTCTTTAAAGACGTTCCTCATTTCTTGCTAAGAACTTTTTAGGTAGTCCTTCTTAAAGACATCTTTCAGCCTTTTCAAGTAGTCGTCTTTAAAAACATTCCTCATTCCTTGCTAAGAACCTTTTTAGGTAGTCTTTTTTTAGACATCTTCCAGCCTTTCCAGGTGGTCTTCTTTAAGACAAATTTCTATCCTAAGAACCTTGTCAGGTAGTCCTCTTTAAGACGAATTTTCGTATCCATTTCAAAAACCTTTTCAGGTAGTCTTATAGAAGACATTATTTCGTTCCACTCTTTACATCCATCAATATATACATAAGCATAAGCATTACCCCCAAACATAAACATTACCAAGCCGGCATAAGCATAGCTGTGGTGTAGGTGCAAATATGGTTTAAACAGGTTCAATAAGGAGATAAAACCATGGGATTGACATCAGCATCAGCATACATACATACGCATTAGCATATGCATACCATCTAGTGCATTCACATACTACAAAAGCCCAGTTTCCAACCCTTGTGTTGTGATAGGTGTGTTTTCCGACCCTCGAGTCGTGAGTTTCCAACCCTCGTGTTGTGATAGGTGTGTTTTCCGACCCTCGAGTCGTGAGTTTCTAAACATATCGTTTCCTTTCCGACCCTCGAGTCATGAATATTTGGCATGCTATTTTCTCCGACCCTCGAGTCGTGAGTCTCCAAACAGGTGAATCTTTTACATGCAGGTACGCTTGTCAGAACCATGGCAGGCAATTCCTTTGATACAGGTAAGTTTGCTAGAACTATAGCAAATGATCTCTTCTTATGCAGGTACGCTTGTCAGAACCATGGCAGGTAATTCCTGTGGTGCAGGTGAACTTGTCCGAACAAGTGCAAGTAACTCCTAATGGTGTAGGTGAAATTTGTCCGAGCCAGGGCAAATGATCCAAATGGTGTAGGTGAAATTTTTCCGAACCAGGGCAAATGATCCAAATGGTGTAGGTGAAATTTGTTCGAACCAGGGAAAATGATCCAAATGGTGTAGGTGAAATTTGTCCGAACCAGGGCAAATGATCAAAATGGTGTAGGTGAAATTTGTCCGAACCAGGGCAAATGATCCAAATGGTGTAGGTGAAATTTGTCAGAACCAGGGCGAATGATCCAAATGGTGTAGGTGAAATTTGTCCGAACAAGGGCAGATGATCCAAATGGTGCAGGTGAGCTTGTCAGAATTATGACAAGTAATCCTATTGGTGCAGGTGAGCTTGCTAGAGCTATAGCAAGTGATCCTTTTGGGGTTCACAAACTACGAAAACTTACTAGAACTATAGTAAGTGGGGTTCACAAACTACAGAAACTTACTAGAACTATAGTAAGTGGGGTTCACAAACTACAGAAACTTACTAGAACTATAGTAAGTGGGGTTCACAAATTGCGGAAACTTACTAGAACTATAGTAAGCGGGGTTCACAAATTGCGAAAGTTTGCTAGCAATATAGCAAGGTAATCAAGTCCTCGCTATGTAAGACTCAGGCTTTAGCAGGACGATTCTTTTCTCTCGCACTCGAGCACAAGGTTTTACAAAGGGTTCCTCAATTGGGTTTATCACGTTAGTCCCTCGGCAGTGATCTTCTCCAAAACATCATCAATAACAAACAAAGGTTTTATTTTTCTTTTCCAAAGTTACTAACATACTTTAACTAACATAGCTAATAGTCATGCATCATTCAATTACATACCTCATTCATACATAATGCATATACATACATCACTCTCATTTATTTTGAGAAGCTCACTGCATCATACATTACATGCATCATAACATTGCATAAAATTCAGGTTGCCTTTTTAGGCCGTGCTACAATCAAAACACAGTGGTTCCTTTCGAAATCATCTGCTTCACATTTCCAAAGAGAGGGGTATTTACCTTGGGTGGCATCTGTAAGCCCATCTCCCACAGAATTTTTTTCCCAACAAATGCAAATTTCAGGGCATTTCAGTGTCCAATCATCTTCTACCTTTAGATCACGATAGGTAGACGTGCCTATCTAACTCTTCAGGTTTAAGAAGATTGAACAGGGGCAGCTGTCATACCCCAAAATTTGCCCTCCTCTTTTCATCTTCGATGACTCAAGGTTCAAGGGTTTTTCTCAAGTCACTCTCTCCTATCCTAAATTAGGGTTTGCACTTCAGCAAAAGAATTTGGATCTCTAAGGCTTCAAATGGATCTCAAGGTGTCTCATATGTCTCAAGGTATTTCCATGTCAATTATCAAGCTTCAATCCCAAAGATTTCTCATTCAGAGGCTTAGGTGATCCATAGTCAATTAGTTTGACCTAGAAGTGAACTATGGTTAAAGTACAGTCAAAACTCCCGACTTTTGGTCAACATCAAGTATTTGAAGTGATATCCATCATTTGATCAAAGGTTGGTCATGATCCATTAATAAAAAAACTCGGAAATGAACAAAGAAAAGGTTCAAATTAGGGTTTTTATAGGAGAAAGTCAACTCAACTTTGACCGGTCATAACTTTCGCATGGTTTGTCAGAAATTCTCCAACCAAAGCCGATTCTCAAGGAAATTTCATCCTCTACAACTTTGATGTTGGGCCCAAGATCAAGAAATGCACCATTTGGGAGATATGGACAAAAAACATTACTGGTCCTTTTAAAAGTCAATAAAAACACCTTTTGAGTCAAAGCTCATAACTTGAGCATGTAAGCTTCAATTGAGATGAAACCAAAAGGGTCATTTAGAGGACTCTTTGAGCTTTCCAAAAAGTCTAAGAACACTTTCATATGTTAAAAATTGAGCAAGATACAAGTTGCACAAGTTAGGAGATTTTGAGGAAATGCATAAGATGCAAAGTGAGCAAGTTTGATTATTTTGACTAATGGGCCTAAATGTTGGATTTTTACATGATCCTAATCTCACATAGGACCCATATTTCCATTCTTGTGATTTCCATTATTTCAACTCTTTTATTTTGAAATTTATTTAGTTAAATTCAATTTAAAATAAATAAATAATGGGAAAATATCTAAGGAATGCTTGCATATATTTTTGAGGGGAATCTTGAGCATATAATCAGCATTATTTCTAAATATTTCAAGTGGCTTAAAATTGGTGAAGATTTAAGTTAAAAATAGAAAGATTGGAACTTGATTTTCAAAGAAAATATTTATCATTCCAATCATTGATCTTTTCTAAGGATTCTGACCTAAAAAAGATCTACTATATATACTAAATAAGATGAAGGCACCAGGGGGGACGAAAAGGCAACCAAGGAACTAGGGTTTGAGGTTTAAACTGTGAAGAGAAACTTGCACCACCGAATTGCAAGTTCCAGCATTCCACGATCAATATTAAGCATACCATCATTCTCCTGAGGTTCAGGAGGATCTAACCATACCCTGTGCTAAGAAGAAACACGTCCAGAACACGTTGATCAAGCTCCACCGGAGTTAAGGTTCTCATGTGTCGATTCCATTGAATTATTCTTTTCCATTTGATTCAATGTGCATATTCGTGTTCAGGTGTGTGGTTGGAGCAAGGTTAACGTAGCACATGTTAGATTTGGGCTTTGAATCGATAAACACCATTGTTAGGGTTTAAGTATAGTGAAGTCTTGTTATCATAGTTTGAGGCATTATTAATCATAACTAATCGCACCACCGAATTCGCAGCATTGAATTTAGTAGATCTGGGTGTTTTTGTCTTTCGTTTGACTTAAGTTGCAGGTTTTGGCCAAAGAGGCCACCGGAGACGAAGGCGGAAAACGCCGTGTGTGGTGGTTCGCAGATGCAAGGATCAGGCAGAGCACGCGTGGCTGGGAATGATTCGTGGGTCAGAACTTATGTCCTCCCCCTGCGCGCGTGGCTTCTTCTAGATGGTTGGTCAAAGATGTCTACCTTCTCTCTCCGCGTTTGATTCGCCAGGCAAATTCCCAGGGGGCCCACGTCTGGGTTTGTATTTGACTTAACCATTCAGAGCATGTGTTGATATTTATTAAACGTTGTGTATTATATGTATGATTGATAAAGCGCATCATGATTGGCAAAGGAGAGATTTATGTTAATATAATGACCTGGGTTCGATCCCTGTGTCTGTATTATATTTTTTTGCTATTATTTCCTTCATCTTCCAGCGTGCACAATCAAGGGATGCCCACAGTGGGACCTCAGCGTGTAGCCATCGGATCTGTTTCTATGTAGATCCAACATTCTCAAGAATGCAAGCACACTATGGACCATCAAGGGAGCGCCACTCAGGATTATAACCAGGTTTTATATATCATTTTTTTATTTTATTTTATTTTATTATTTAATTATTTAGATTAATATTAGTTAATTAGGTTTAATTTAATTAATTTATTTAATTAGGGTTAGGATATAAATTAGGATTAGGTCTATGATTAGGATTTAGAATTATTTTCCTGATTCTTTTAATTAGTCGATTAATTAATTTAATCAATTTTAATTATAAACCATAAAAACCCTAGGAGATTGTTACCAATGCATTAGGGTTTGCCCAACCCCATTGGTTATCCTAAATTAATTTTCTCCTCGATCCGACTATACCTATTAGTCGCATTGACGAGAAATAATCTTAATTGAATTAATTAATTTATTAATAATTTAACTAATTCTGATTTAATTCTCTCCTCGACCCGACTAAATCTATTAGTCGCAATGACGAGAGATAAAATAATAAAACGTAAATAATTGAATTCGTTGTCATGTAATAAATGAATCTATTGGTTATGAAAGGCAATGATAAATCCCATAATTTAAATCACAAAATTAAAACATTTTATTTGCTGCCCACGACGATCGAACCCATCGGTCAGAGTAACCAGCAATACAATACTTAATCCGTTAACTATAATGATCAAATCTATTGATCATCGCATCTAACGGTAACATATCAAACCAGGGTTGTACGCCATCTAAAACACACTAAACCACAAAACTACAGATTTTCATCTCTTCAATACTGCGATTTTCAAATCTACGATAAGGTAATTCAAAATACCTTCAAACTTCGCATTTCAAAAACTACGATAGGCCATTCAAAAAGCCTTCAAACCATATCAAATCAAATTCAAAGGCGTACAACCCTATGCCCGAACTACGTTGACTCTGATTCTCCCTAAGGAGATACGTAGGCACTTGGATAACCAAGGCGAGTCCCCTTCCTCAAAATCCCAATCAGGTTCAAATCTTGCCATTCACCCTTTTCATTTCTTTAGCTATTAAATCAGAATATTTTAGCCATAAGCCTTTACCTTAGATACAAACCTTAGGAAAGGGTTGAGGGTGCCTGACACTTTCCCTCGACTTGATAATAATAATCTTACCCTGATCTCTTAACTGCGTAGGGTTTCCTATTCGCCCTGGTAGAATGGGTGGCGACTCTAAATCTTTAATTTTAGGGCAGGTTCCTACACTAAGGTAATTTATCGAACACGTGTTGTGCATACAATTTGTTGCACAAACAAATTAGCAAACATTTGGCGTGCAATAGTTAACAAGTCAATGTAATATAAGTGTGGTTGATTGTGAACTCCAATTGTAATTTGACAATTACAATTCTCTAAACAAAAACAGTTTTGTATCACAATTTAACACTTAGACTAATTTTCTAATTAACAATTATTAATCAATATTAATATCAAATAATAGAGAAGTAGGGAAAGAAGAACACAAGGAATTGTTTAGGCAGTTCATCGTTCATCCTTGCTACAAATACGTCTTCCCCCAATTCCAAACGGGAATTGAGATAGTTTTTATTATTTTGCAAATTGTTATTCCAAGAGAAGTTAAAATAATGAACAAAAAAACTCAGTTTAATATTGCTTCTTTATCTTATCTCCCCTTGATCTTAAGCAATATCAAGTCAACCCAAGAGCTTTCGTTGACCCTCCATCTACCGTGACTCACTTGAACGAACCCGTGTGCTTCAAGACCTTCACTCTGCTTAATCTTCACCAAAGCCTCTTGTCTAAAAACCCCCAAATCACCTTAATCTTGGAGGAAAAAACCCTAAAGACTTTATTCAATGAAACCACCACAATATTCACCCAAAGGAATCTTAAATTCCTATCCATGGACGTTATCAAACTTGATCATGTACTAACAACACAAAAATGATTATGTTTAATTGTGTTGTGAGCAAGAAGAAGAATGAATATGAGAAGACTTGTGTATCTTTCAAGTTGCAAAGTTGCTTTGAAACACTGTGCAGGGAAGTATATATATGTATATGTATTGGTGAGCTTAAACAATAATTCTGATGCCCAAAATTTTAGTTTTTTCCAACGACGCATCGACCTCCTAGTCTTCATGCATCGACCAGAATTATGCAGGAAGTGCAGCTTGGAGAGTGGTTCAGTATATGTCGACCTAGCTTATCGGAAAAATAGCAAGTGTACTATTTTTACCGGTGTAGTTCTAATGGGTTTTACCCCAAGTATCGATCACGAGGATTGCGTAGTAAATATAAATTATTGTAATAGTCAATTGAACAAAATGGCATATAGGTGCTTTTGTTATAGTGCAATAAGTGAATTCAAATAAAATTAATAAAAATAAGCTGAAATTAGAGTTTGACTTTTAGATATAATTTATGATAATGCCAAGGTAGGTGTATGATTTGCCTTATAATGACTCTGTAAAAAGATCTCTTTAACAAGTTCATAGGATGCAACTATTTGTTCTTAAGGGTGTTTTCCTAAGTCCTTAGTGAAAACCTTTTGGGTTGCAATCCTAATGCCTAAGTCCTTAGAAACAAAGGTTTGGAAACCAAAGATGTAATTAATCAAGAATGTTCAAATAACCTTTCGATATCCCTAGTCCTAGGTGATAACTATAAGATCTAATTGTTTAAAAACCTTAACAACCGTAGTCCTACAAATTGTTAACCGTAGATCAATCTTTGTTTTGCCGACAAAGAAAGCATAAAAACATTAAACAATCAAATTGCATAATACGAATACTTGATTAAAGAAATACAGAACTCAAAGTCATTACAATTCAAATCAGGGACACCCCCTGGCATTGGGGGGTTTAGCCTCTCATAATATTCAAGAAAACAAAATCAAAGAGTTTAGACATTACAACAATTAAGAGAACTCTGATCTTCAATGGTGTCCACCGTTGAATCTCTTCGTCTTCCCAATCCTTGATGAAGCTATCTCTCCTTTCTCTTGAATTCTATCGTCCAATCAAAAGTGTCTTCTCCTTGTCTCTCAATCCTCTTTTAATCCCTCTAGGTTTTCAAATCTCAGCCGGAATACCCAAATTGCCCCCGGAACTTTAAAATTGTAAAAAACATAGAAAATCAGAAATTCTGCCCGCACAGGCTGACACGGCCGTGTCACTTGACACAGGCTGACCGTGTCAGCTTCTGCCACTTTTGGGGAGAATTCTTCAGCAGGTCGGACACGGCCGTGTCACTTGACACGGTCTGACCGTGTCCGACCCTGCCTCTTTTGGCTTTGACTTCAACATCAAAGTTGTAGCCCTTTTCGTTAGCGAAATTTTGCCACCGGAACCGCGTCATTCCGAGTTACGAAGCTCCAGTTATGATCAAAATACTACACGCATGTCACGATTTTCAGCTTCTTTTACACCAACACTTGTGCAATTTCCATCTGATCCAGAATTAACCTACAACCACCAAGTAGAGAGATCAAAAGCATCTAAAAATACATGATAAAGGGCACAAAAACATAATGCAAGCAATTAACTAATATTAAAGGAATCAACGAAAAACTCTTGAAAACAACCACAAAGTGTTACCAAGTATGACGATCTTATGCCGAATTTATGACGAAATTAAGTAGAAATGGTGACCGATCACAACCCCAAACTTATCTCATTGCTTGTCCTCAAGTGATGCAAGAGATCAATACGAGGTCACCTTAAACTTTTCTTTTCCACAACATAGTCGATGTCTTTCGCAACTTACTTCCCTTTCTTGATTAAGCTTTTGGACTTATCGAACCTTGTTGTCCATCACACTTCACAACAGAGTGTATTTCACCTGCAAACTTTTCACACTTCTCACATTGTCTCTCGAGGTTAGAGTGCTTTTCGCTCAACATCACGATATGCAATATCAACCCTTGACTTTGCATACATCCTACTTTCACTACACAAAAATAATTCACACACTTTTGAGGACTTTTTAGGTTGTAACGGGGCTGAGGTGGAAGGAAGGATAAACAAGGAATTGATATGCAAATGGTTTGTGAACTAGCACTTATGTTATTCTTCTTGTCTTTGTGTTCGGTTTTGTGTGAGGGGGTTTCTTCTTAGACTCTCCTTTTTACCTAATTACCAGGCAATCAACATTGTTCGAGTCTTTCAAATCTTTTTAGGCAAGTGTTTCAAACTTTTTTTTTCTTGTGCTTTACACACTTTTTTTTTCATATCACACTTGCCCTTTATTTTTTTAAGCACTACCCCAAACTTACAATTTCACACAGATTCAAAAGAAACAATAATTACACAAGTGCCAAACAAAAATGATAGAATTATGGTTAAGGATGACATGTGTGGGTTTAGACAAACAAGGGGGAATGGCTCAACGGGTTTAACGAGGGATAAAACAAAAATAAATGAAGGACGGAAAGGCTCTAGGGAGAACAAACAAGTGCCTCAGTGTGTGATTTCATATTTGTACTGTGTCAGTAGGACAAACGCAAAATTAGAGAGATAAAGTCATACCTGATTTTACTCTCATGATGATCTTTACATGTGTTTGGCTTTTTATGTTCCTCACCATGTAGGCTAAGTTTGCAGCTTCAACACACCCTTTATGTCATGTGACTTTCTTTTCTGGCTCGATTTCACCACTTACCTTCTCAGTCCAGTTCTTCAAGTTGCGTCCGACACTTTCGGCTATGTCCACTTCCAAAGTACCTCGAGAGATTAAGTTCAGGTTGCACCTTTCATCCACTAAATACCATTCATCATTCATTCAGCATCCATCACTCAATCTATAATACAATGTCAACACAACACACAAACAAAAACAAAAAAATGGAAATCAACTAAAAGCAACTGAAAAGAACCCCTCCCACACTTGAACTAAACATTGTCCTCAATGTTTTAGAGCCAGCCTCGGAGAGGTTGCTTACAGAGGTATTGCATTCCAATGATCACTTCCTAGCTTCCACTGGAGATGCTCTCTTTTATTTCCTGAAAATAAGACAAACAAATAGAGAAATTAATTATTAAAACTGTGGGTTGCCTCCCACGGAGCGCTTCGTTTAACGTCGCATGGCTCGACGGTCCATTACCCTTTATTATGGAGGGTATTTCCTTTTCCAAACCTTGTTGCTTGCCACTTCCGCAACCACGAACTCATGAAGATGAAAAGCATGGACAACTTTTCTCTTCAATTCAATTCCCACATTCTTCTTCTCGCCTTGCTCTTTCTCTTCCACCTTCTTCTTGACTTCCTTAGCTTTCTTAGGACTTTTGATAGTTAAATAGTTTGGTTTCACCCTAGAGGCTATGCTTGAAACTTTTTCTTGGAGATGTTTAGGACTTTTGTCTTCTCCCTCACTTTCGATCATACCAACAGAAGCTTGATCATGTACACCTGCACTTTGTTTCTTGACTTCTAACATCTTCAAGGTTACTTCTTCATCAAATGATTTCACCGTTAGTGTCCCTTTCTCAATGTCAAAGTTGCAACGACTTGTTAACAAAAAGGGTCTCCCAAGAAAGATAGGAGTTTCTTCATCTTCAGGAATGTCCATGATGTGGAAGTCAACAGGGAATACAAACTTATCAATCTCCACCAGTACATCTTCAGCTACCCCATATGATTTCTTGATGGTGTGATCCGCGAACTTTAATTTTGTCTCACTTTCGCTTATCTTTCCCAATTCAAGCTTTTTGAAGATAGATAGTGGCATTAAACTCACACTAGAACCAGAATCAATGAGTACCTTTTTAAACATTCTATTCTTGATTGTGCATGGTATCGCCACTGCTCCAGGATCTTTCTTCTTGATGGGGATCTTCCTTGCTGGAGAGACTAGACCACACTTTTCAGTTGTAATTTCTGGTTCTCCTCCCACGGGTCTCTTTTTAGCAATCACCTCCTTCATAAATTTCTTATACAACGGCATGTGCTCAAGTGCTTCAAAGAAGGGGAGATTGACTTCTAACTTTTTAAACAAAGCTGCAAACTTCTCAAAATCCTTTTCTGTTGAATTCTTCTTTGTCACTCTAGAAGGAAAAGGTAGCTTGATTGCTGGTTTAGCATTTTTCTCTTCAAGTTGCTTAACCGGTGGTATCACAATTTCGGGCTCTTTCACATTCTCTCTTATCTCCAAATCTACCTCAATCACCAAGGGATCATCCATTTCCTCTTTTTCTTTTTCTGATTCTGCCACTTTCTTACTCCTTGTAGTAACAGCATCAATCTTCTCTTGGTTTTTAGGATTTTTCACAATTGAGCTCGGAAGGGTACCTTGTGCCTGTAGAGTGAGATGTTGTGCTATCTGACTCATTTAAATTTCCAGATTCTTGATTGAAGCGCTGGTGTTCCTTAGATTGCTCCTAGTTTCTTCCTGGAGTTGAGAGTTTTGAGCTGCCATTTTTTCAATAGCGACCTCCCAATCTTCTTTCTTCGGTACCTGTTGTTGAAATTGTTGTTGACCTTGAGTTTGGAACTGTTGTGGATGGTGTTGGAATTGTTGCTGGTATGGTGGTTGTTGTGGAGGTATGTATTGATGTGGTTGAGCTTGAGATTGATATTGGTTGGGTCCCTGCTTTTGAATATTTCCTTGTTGGTCTTTCCATGCGAAATTAGGATGATTTTTCCATCCTAGATTATATGTGTTGGCGTATGGATTATTCTGCCTCAACATATGAATTTGTTCAACCTGTTCCTGCGTTGCCACACAATGCATAGCAAAATGCGGTCCACCACATATTTCACACATAACTGATGTGATTGGCTCAACCTATGCTACTTTCTGTTCTCCAATATTCATCTTCTTTAGTCTTCTTTCTACCTCAGCCGCAATCTGATCTTCCATTTTAACAACCTGATCTGCAAGCTTTAAATCAATTTTTCCTTCTGGTTGGTTCATTGTGCGATCATACAACTCAATATGCTCATTAGAGGCAATTGCTTCTATTATCCTTTTGATACCAGTGGCTGTTGAGAAATTGGTTGAGCCACCGGCAGCAGTGTCTATGAGTTGTTTTGTCTTGACTCGTAAACCATTCACAAAAGTCTGCATTTGCTCGGTTGGGTCCATGTTATGAGTAGGACATGCAACCAAACACCTCTTAAACCTTTTATATGCATCTCCAAGTGATTCCCCTTCTTTCTGTTTGAAATTGATAATGTCATATCTTTTGCGAATGAAAACTGAAGCAGGGAAATACTCATTAAGGAAAGCATTTTCCATCTCTTGCCATGTCGTGATACTCCCAGCTGGAAGTGAGTAAAACCATTCTTCCGCATCTTCGGATAAAGTGAAAGGAAACATCACAAGTCTCTTGGCTTCTTCAGAATGGCCTTCGATCTTCAATGATGTTGTTATGGTGAGGAATCTCTGTAGATGCTTATTTGCATCTTCGTTGATTCTTCCTGAAAAGGGCTTGCTTTCCAAGTGGCAAATAGTAGAGGGATGTAGTTGGAAGTGTGCCACATTGACCGGTTGATTTACGATTGTCATTCGGCCAAGTGGTGCGTTCCCCCTTCCATAATCACCTAAAAGTCTTTCTGGAGGAGGTGGTGGATCCTCTGCCATAGTTTCAGATTCTGAATCTGACTGCTTGGATGGGCTCGATAGTGTTTCTTCGTTTTCAGATTCTGAAACTATGGTTGATTCTTCTTTTGATGTCAGTCTTTTTTGCTTAGCTTCTCGAAGTCGTGCTCGCAATGATCTTTCTGGTTCTGCGTAAAAAAAAACAAAATTCTGCTGAGGCCTTACCTCGCATACAAGATTAGACAATGAAATTTTAGTTGAAAATTAAATAAAAATTGCTGAAAAATAAAATTTTAGTTGCAGAGCAACAAAATTTCAGTTGACTTATTAATCACTTATATTTTGGCAATCCCCGGCAACGGCGCCAAAAACTTGATCGGAAAAATAGCAAGTGTACTATTTTTACCGGTGTAGTTCTAATGGGTTTTACCCCAAGTATCGATCACGAGGATTGCGTAGTAAATATAAATTATTGTAATAGTCAATTAAACAAAATGGCATATAGGTGTTTTTGTTATAGTGCAATAAGTGAATTCAAATAAAATTAATAAAAATTAGCTGAAATTAGAGTTTGACTTTTAGATATAATTTATGATAATGCCAAGGTAGGTGTATGATTTGCCTTATAATGACTCTGTAAAAAGATCTCTTTAACAAGTTCATAGGATGCAACTATTTGTTCTTAAGGGTGTTTTCCTAAGTCCTTAGTGAAAACTTTTTGGGTTGCAATCCTAATGCCTAAGTCCTTAGAAACAAAGGTTTGGAAACCAAAGATGTAATTAATCAAGAATGTTCAAATAACCTTTCGATATCCCTAGTCCTAGGTGATAACTATAAGATCTAATTGTTTAAAAATCTTAACAACCGTAGTCCTACAAATTGTTAACCGTAGATCAATCTTTGTTTTGCCGATAAAGAAAGCATAAAAACATTAAACAATCAAATTGCATAATACAAATACTTGATTAAAGAAATACAGAACTCAAAGTCATTACAATTCAAATCAGGGACACCCCCTGGCATTGGGGGGTTTAGCCTCTCATAATATTCAAGAAAACAAAATCAAAGAGTTTAGACATTACAACAATTAAGAGAACTCTGATCTTCAATGGTGTCCACCGTTGAATCTCTTCGTCTTCCCAATCCTTGATGAAGCTATCTCTCCTTTCTCTTGAATTCTATCGTCCAATCAAAAGTGTCTTCTCCTTGTCTCTCAATCCTCTTTTAATCCCTCTAGGTTTTCAAATCTCAGCCGGAATACCCAAATTGCCCCCGGAACTTTAAAATTGTAAAAAACATAGAAAATCAGAAATTCTGTCCGCACAGGCTGACACGGCCGTGTCACTTGACACGGGCTGACCGTGTCAGCTTCTGCCACTTTTGGGGAGAATTCTTCAGCAGGTCGGACACGGCCGTGTCACTTGACACGGTCTGACCGTGTCCGACCCTGCCTCTTTTGGCTTTGACTTCAACATCAAAGTTGTAGCCCTTTTCGTTAGCGAAATTTTGCCACCGGAACCGCGTCATTCCGAGTTACGAAGCTCCAGTTATGATCAAAATACTACACGCATGTCACGATTTTCAGTTTCTTTTACACCAACACTTGTGCAATTTCCATCTGATCCAGAATTAACCTACAACCACCAAGTAGAGAGATCAAAAGCATCTAAAAAGACGTGATAAAGGGCACAAAAACATAATGCAAGCAATTAACTAATATTAAAGGAATTAACGAAAAACTCTTGAAAACAACCACAAAGTGTTACCAAGTATGACGATCTTATGCCGAATTTATGACGAAATTAAGTAGAAATGGTGACCGATCACTAGCCTTGCAGTGCGTCGACCTAAATTTGACAGAATTTTCCATTTTGACATTTCTGCATTATAGGTTGACCTGGCAGAGCTTGTGAATCGACTTGATTCAAGCAGGGAGTTCCATTGTGATATTGATGCAGTACAGGTCGATATGGCGGATCCATGAGTCTACCTTGCAGGCATTGATCCACATATAGATGTGAATGTAGATTGTTCATCTTAATGAAGGTCCTTGCAGGCATTGATTCACATGTAGATGTAAATGTATCTATGAGATACCAGTTGTAGACTGTTCACTTTAATGTCTATCTTTTAAATCTTTCTTTTGCTGTTGTTTTATATAATTGAAGTTAGACAATCGGCTATACGGTTTATTATAAATACGGATCAATGCTTAAAAGGTCGTGCATATTATAAGCCTATATTTGTAACTATGTGAATGTTAAGCAATTGAAAAATGAATTCAAACTTGACAAATGAGAGTGGACGACGTGTAATGTGAATCTAACGCACAAATTTCTTACTAGTATATATATATATATATATATATATATATATATATATATATATATATATATATATATATATATATATATTTGTTATTGCTATTGCTAGGTTCCATAATGAATTCAAACTTGATAAATGAGAATGAACGACATTCTCATTTTCCTGGCTCCATAATGTGTATATTGTTATTGTTTGGTTCTCTGTTATTAAGTATGATTAATGACTATTGATGTTATATATTTAGCATATAATAGTTAGAGAATGACACCAATTATGAGAAAAAACTCATATACTTCACCATTAACTCTTGTAATTTACCATGCACCCTTAATATAATAAGGTTTTACCGTTTAAATTCCTTTGTTCTTTATTTACAGTCTTTTTATTTGTTACAATTATTACTTATTTTCTTCAGTAACAAAGAGTCTGATGTTTTGGGATTATTGTTTAATCAATATTTAAAATATAAAGATTCTTCAATAGAACGAGAACAAGAGCAAGTTATGATGAATTTTTAACATGAAAGATATTCAATGATGATTGAAAATCCAAATTTGAAAGATTACGCCTCTCCCAATCTCTCAATAACCACTAATAACACACTTTAGCTACCAATTCTCCAAGATATTTTCTAAAAGAGTTAAATAAGTTTTTGGTCCCTATAAATATTGCAGTTTCATTTTTAGTCCCTCCTGGATTTTGGCAACGGTTTTAGTTGGTTTTGGCAACGGTTTTTTTTTTTAAAATTCGTTGCCTAAAGGCAGGGAGGGACCAAAAATGAAACTGCAATATTTATAGGGACCAAAAACTTATTTAACCCTTTCTAAAACTATCATTACATTTTACCATCTCTCCATACACCAGACACTCTTTTATAAAATAAAATAAGATATCTAATGTCGACGTAGGATTTGCCAACTCACAACTCCACTCATCAAAACAAAAGTATACTCATAAAAGCGACTAGATTGTTAACTGTTACAAATAATCATTTTTTTCAATGAAAAAATCATTTGACCAATCTAAGAACTTTTATTTTAATTCTTGTCAAATTCTAAATTTGTTTGAAGTAAAACCAACACATATTTTATCTTTGGCTCAAAGTATATTATTAAGAGTTTGTTCGGTAAAAATAATGGTTGACTGATAATCTAACTGATAGCTTATAGTTTATAGTTGATGACTAATAGTTTATAGTTTGTGTCCGATGATTGAAACTAATAGCTAATAAGTTAATTGAAGTGTTTGATAAAATTTATGATTTAAGTAACTTATAAATATAAAATGACATAAAAGATATTTAATATATTATTATTGTTATGAATAATTGGATATTTGTTTCCCAATGATTTTATTCCTTATTTATAACCATTTATATTTATTACATTGTCTAGATATTGTCCTATAAATAGGACCATTCTCTTTGTAGAAATACACCGATGAAATAATACAGAATCATTTTATCTTTCTCTCTTATCTTTTATCTTATTTATCTTTATTTTATAACACGTTATCAGCACGAAACTCTGAGACTTAGAAGGTATTATTATTTATTTTATTTTTTCTTTTATATTATATATTTTCTATGTGTTATTTATAAATATATTGGTTAGAAAATGAAAAAGAAAATCAATGATGATTTTCATGGATCTATGATAGTTTGCCTGAATAATGTTAAAGCATCCCTAAAGAATAACAAAACAAATTATTTATATAGTTCCTGAATAACTTATTAAGTATCCTTGAAGGATAGCAAAACAAATTATTTATATAGTTCCTGAAGAACCTATCAAATATCCATGAAGGATAGCAATAAGGTTTTATATAATTTTTGAAGAACTTATCAAATATCTCTGAAGAATAATATTGAGATTTTATATAGTTCCTGAAGAACTTATCAAATATCCTGAAGGATAATATTGATGTTTTATATAGTTCCTGAAGAACTTATCAAATATCCCTGAAAGATAATATTCAGTTTTTATATAGTTCCTGAAGAACTTATCAAACATTCTTAAAAGAAAGCAAATATTATTATTTTTATTAATAAAAGATTTGTGATTGAGTTCTTGAAGAAGTACAAAATGAGTTCATGAAGAACTGCATAGAAAGATTTGTGATTAAGTTTCTGAAGAACTTCGTAAAAAACAATTGTGATTGAGTTTTCGAATAACTAAAAAAAATTATATTTTAATTGAGTTCTTGAAGAACTTCAAAAAAATTTGTTGAGTTCCTGAAGAACTTAGCATATGTTCATACATTGGTTTATAAAAGAATAATATTTTTTTATTTAGTGTTCAAGTGTTCTTAAAGAATTATGCAAATCGTGATATTTTAATTTTGATTGATGAAATTATTTATAGTTTCAAAAGAACTTAAAATTAATATTATTATTAATAAGATATTTTGTCTTAATTGATCAGAAAAATAACAATGATGATTTTTATGCATCCTAAAAGAAGTGAACCAATAATGTTAAACAATCCCAAAATATATCGTTTGTGATATAGTTTCCAAATGAATTAAAATAAAAATTTGCATATTTTGCATTTATATTTATTTAAACTATATTTAATCAATGTTTATGAGACCATCGTTTTTATAGTTTTTGAATAGCTAATATTTATTGATAAATAACTATGATTAAAAACTTATATGTTTTGTTTGAAAGAGATGTGAGAGAAAGGAAAATTTTTAATTAAATGATAATTTTATTTTATTTGATAGTATTTAGAATTTAATAGTATTTCATTCTCTCAAATACGATAACTCATTCTATTTGATAATTTTATTTTTGGTTTTTATTCTCATATTGGGTATTATATTTTTATGACATATCCAAGTAAAAAAAAATTGATTGTTAATTTATTCAGATTGACAAATACTTATTTCATAATTTAATATTATTAATTTATTAAGATTGCAAAATTAATGTGATTATTTTAATATTTATTTTATAAGGGAATGCTATAATTTTGTGACTAATTTGATAATATTGACAGGTATTTATTTAATAACTAGATGTTATCAATTTATTATTAATCTGTGTTATTATAATTAATGTGTTTTATTTACTATGTAATTATTAGCAAAATTTAGAAACAATTGATTTAAATGTCAAAAATATAATTAAATTTTATGTTATCAATTTATATGAATATTCTTTATACAAATAATTTTATTATTTACTATTGATTGACACAAATTAGAAGAATAAAATCATATGTATTATTGTAAACCATAAATTTACAAATCACACTTAAGTGTGTTATATATTGGCAAAATTGTTTGTGTCATCTCGAATGTATTATGATGCGAAGATTAATATTGAAGAACCTGAAGTTTCTTCAATCTAATAAGTTTTGTATGTTCCTAAAAGAAATAATTTTTTTTATAATTTGAGTTTTTATAGGTGACATTTGTGAGTCAATATAACAACCATGTAAACGATTTAAATATTTTACGATATTAATTGTTGTATCAACTAAAAGATCATGCATATACTTGTTGTCTACTCACAACCAAAAGTTTGTGAAATTGTTTTCTCAACTAAAAGAACATGAATATGTATTATAATGTGAAGAACCAGAAGTTTCTTCAATCCAATACATTTTGTGTGTTTCTAAAGGAAAATAAAATTCTAAGAAATTGAGTTTTTCATAATATTAATTATTGCATCGAATAAAATATCATGCAAATATTATTGTCTACTCACAACCAGAAGTTTGTGAAGTTGTTTTCTTAGACTAAGATCTCAATTTTTTATTTTTTTTCAAAATTTTATTGATAAGTATCACATATATTATTAAACTTGATATTGAATATCTTGTAGCATATGTTCATAAAAAGAAAGTGGACCTGAAGATCCATTCTTTAGACGTCTAAAGTTAATTATATGGTTGATACTTATGAGATCATCAATTCTAAATTATATATTTGAAATACCCAAATTATGATATTAAGATATTTATTCGAATTAAGCCAACAAATTATTATATGTTAATTCTCCCCTTAACTTTTAAATTATTTTAGGTTGATAATCTAATACTTCTCATCTAAGTAAACTTTTGGATGTGTTATAATTCGATTACTCTAATATATTATACTAAGAAGAGTCTTGAAAGAATATTAGACAAAATATATTTTTATATGAATATGATATTTGATGATATATTTTAATCCAATAATTGAATAGTTGATTGCAGTCCGGTAGACTGATTATTGAATGAGAAATTAATTTTCCTAATATTAGGGAGAGAGAATAAGCAGCTGAAAAAGTGAACCAGAAGTTCAAATGAACAATTTAAAATAAATTGTTGTCTTGAACCTCTTACAAACCAATGAGTAAAAAGTTCAAAATATTATTCATTTGCAAAGTTTATGAAATAAATTATCAGGTGTCAATATTCCACTCATAGTGGATTCTCCTACTGGATAATCTAATATTGCAAATGAGTTGGAGCCGCAACTGAAGCGTGGTATGAAAGTCGGCTTCAATGTTAAAAGTCCTCTACCTAGAAAAGAAACTAAAGTTAAAGATGACCCAAGTGAGGATATGAAAATTTTAAAAGCACTTTGAAATAATTTATTTTTAGTTCCATAAGAACTAATCAAGTACTTAAAATATGAAATAAAGAGATCTCGATAAATTATGTCATGGATGAAATGAAATGGAACTGAAATTAAGATAACCAAATAAAGTCGACATTGACAATGTATTTGTATCAATATAGCGCTAAATATGATAAATGATAACGAGGATCATGAAAGAAAGTCTTTCAAAGATTATAGACAAAGTGAGAATTGGTCAAATTGAACAAATCATGAATCAAAGTCTATTAAATATTGTAGACAAAGTGAGAATTGGCCAAAATAATTATATTCAATTGAATAAGATTTAAACTCACTTTACAAATGACTTGATTTTGGACCTGTAGTCCGAACACCTCAAGGTGTGAAACCAATGGGATATAAATGATTTTTTGTGAAAAAGCAAAATAAGAATGGTATAAAGTTTGATTTGTGGCTTAATGATTTTCAAAAAGATCAAAGATTGGTTTTGATGAAACATATCCACCTGTAGTGGATTCAATTAATTTTTTGATATTTTATTAGCCTTGTAGTACATGAAAGGCTTAATATAAACATGATGGATGTTGTAACATCTTATTTATGCAGCTCACTTGATATTGACATTTACATAAAACTCTCTAAAGTGTTTTATATATCAAAGCCACATAATTCCGAATCTCGAGAAACTACTCCATAAAATTGAATAAATCTCTCTATGGGCTGAAACAATTTGGACGCATGTGGTATAACCGTCTTAGTAAATATTTGCTTAGAGAGTGATATACAATTAACTCCATTTGTCCTTGTATTTTATAAAAACTGGAAAAGAAAAAGTCCTTACTAAATGAACATTTAGAAAATGAAACTTTTATATACCAAGAAGGTTATATAGAAAAAAGTTAAAACATTTCTATATGAGAAAATCTCGTATATAGGAAAATGTTAAAATATTCTTATATGATGGACAAATCTCGTATGTTGTCTACCTCTATGATGTTAGATCATGGGTTTTGCAGAAGATGAAAAAGTAATTGGTCCTGAAGTACCATATCCTAGTGTAATTTAAGCACTGATCTATCTTGCTTATTATTCACGCCCTGATATATCATTTGCGATCAATCAATTAGCAAGACACAGTTTTTCACCTACACGAAGACATTGGAGCAAAATCAAACATATACTTCATTATCTTAGAGGTACAATAGACATTGGTCTGTTTTATACCAAAGTATCCAAATTCAAATTAACAGGTTATGCAGATGCAAGTTACTTGCCAGATCCGCACAATGGTAGATCACAAACAGGTTATTTGTTTATTTACATGTGGTGGTACAACTATTTCTTGAAGATCGGTGAAACATATAATGGCAACAAGTTCATCTAATCATGCAGAAACTTTTAGCACTACATAAGACCTTTCAGTGCAAAAGGATTGGTCTTCATCGCCGAAGAAATAATTGTTCAGCTGAGGGGGAGAAATAAACGTTCAGCTGAGGGGGAGAAATAAATTTATTTTAAAAGGATATTGTACTCTTTTTCCTTCACTAGATTTTTTTCCCACTGGGTTTTTTCTAGTAAAGGTTTTAACGAGACATATCCAAAAAAAACATCCAAGGGGGAGTGTTATGAATAATTGGATATTTGTTTCCCAATGATTTTATTTCTTATTTATAACCATTTATTTTTGTTACATTGTCTAGATATTGTCCTATAAATAGGATCATTCTCTTTATAGAAATACACCGATGAAATAATACAAAATCATTCTATCTTTCTCTCTTTTCTTTTATCTTATTTATCTTTATTTTATTTTAAATTAAAATAATTTATAAAAGTGTTAGCTCAAGATTTCGTTTGGGAAGAGTATCCTTCGAAGGTTTGAAATTCGGAGGAAGATGGTTACTGATGACCATCTTTTAGATCAAAAATTGCTACTGATGGCCATGTTCGAGAGTGATGGTTTATGTTGGAGCGGAGACAGTTAGCACTGAAGCTAAATTCGAAAGGAATCATCTTTGGGGACTTAGACGTTTTTACGAAATATGTAAAGTACTGAAGCTTAACGTATTTTCGTGGCATTCTCGATTCTGATTACGTTGCCACGCGTCGAAAGAGGATTCAGGCGGGAGGATTTGAATTTCGAAGTAGTTTTTATAACTGCACAAAGACAGATGGCATCCCAAGGATTCTCGTGAGTAACGTGGCATCAGATTAGTGTAGGACCGTTAGGGTCGAATTTAGTATAAATAAGGGTCTTACTATTAGGATTCCGTGTGTTCATTTTGTACAAATCACTCACATATTGCTCAAGTATCAAGTGTTTAGAGAACGAGTTTCGCTGAGAAATGTACGTATGACACCACCATCATTTTAAATACATTTGTATCTTTCTTTATTCAAGTATCTTTTGATATTACTGCATTTCGTTTACTTTCTGTCATTTACATTCCTGCACTCTTTATTTTCATTCTATTTAGTTTTGAAGCATTTAAGTTTCTACACTTTAAGATTCTTGCACTTTACAGTTTTGTCTTATATTTTATCTTTGTCTTACTCTCCGCTTATGTTATATTTACGTGTATAACAAGGTGATTTCTAATCTTTATTTCTTTGATTAAGTATTTCTTATTTCGAGAACAAGTCAACCATAGACATAATTCGAACTATCATCAATAACAACCTTTTTTGACTATGTCCTAGGATCAATCTAGTCGATCCTGCGAGTAACCAAATCATATTTATTATAGTTTGGAAGACTAGCGGTTGTTTACCGGAAATCACCGTAAACAAATTGGCACGCCCAGTGGGACAGTGTCAAACAGATTGTTATTAATTGATTTTTTTGTTTTGTCTAGAAAATATCAAGACCTTGTATGAACCTTAGGAACGGTAAATTAACCAACAGTGCACAACCGATTCCTAAACGAAGGTACAACAAGAAAATGGTCAATGTGGCCAGTGCAGGGGGAGATCAGGATCCCCCACAAGGGTGAGGAACGGTGGCTGCAAGTTCTACACATGTTTCGACTTCTGCTCCAGAGACCCAGGCTATACCGGCTTCGACGGAATCTGATCCTATAGGTAATTCCCAGGCGATACCTGAAAATACTACAGGGACGACAGGAACGCTCCCAGTTTCGAGTTTGACTGCTATCCCTTCATTAACAGGTACAAGCGAGATACCACATTTCGCAACTAATACCACAAGTCAGATGTTTACCCCAAGACCACCATCTGCCTCAGAGATGTGGAGATCCAATTTCCAATACGGAATGCCACATTCATACATGACAGGATTAGGAGGAGCGGAGCCTACATACACTGCAACTAACCCAACAACGTTTTTGCCTAATGTTTGTTAGATAGGTCGAAGCGGGCAGAATACGGGTTTCTCTGCCCAAGTACCCCCTTTTACCACAAGTAGTCAAGCAGCATTTCGACAGGAAATGGATGCAAGTAACCATGATATGTTAGTAAATCTTGCTAAAGAATTGGGGTCCATTTTGAATCCGTTAGCAACAGACATTGCTAGGACTAACAACGATAATGTGGAAACTTTCCAAAAAATATCATCTCAAATGAATCGAATGGCGGATATTTTAGGAGTTCCACAAAATAGACGAAAGAACAACCAATCAACTTATCAGGAAGGGGGACCCATTCTAGAACCAGTTAGACCCCCAGTACCGCCACCTAGGCCAACACCAGTCGAACAGAACCGAGTGATAGACTTAGAAGCTCGAAGTTAAACAGCTGACGTTGGCCAACAAGCAGTTGCTCAGCCACAACCTAATTTAGTGGTGGTAAGAAGAAACGAACATCCTGATGAAGTGGTGCATAGGGTTAGGAGAGACAATTTGGCATCAGAGAACAATCTCACTGCCATGATAGAGAGAATAATGGCTAACAATGGCCTTAATACCGGGCTTCGACGCCCAAATCATACATCCCCAATAGCAGAATATATTATGCAAACGGAATTGCCAAGGGGTACCAAAGTACCAAAATTTACTAAATTTTCAGGGGACACCAATGAGTCTACTGTGGAGCATATAGCCAGATATCTGACGGAAGCGGGGGATCCAGCAGGGAACGAAGATTTAAGGATTAAATACTTCCCTAGTTCGCTGACGAAGAATGCTTTTGTTTGGTTCACTACGTTGCCCCTAAATTCCATAGATGCATGGGCACACTTGGAGAGATTATTCCATGAACAATTTTACATGGGTCAAACCAAGATAAGCTTGAAAGAATTGGCTAGCATCAAGAGGAAGTTCACGGAGTCTATAGATGATTACTTAAACAGGTTCCGTTTGTTGAAATCAAGATGCTTCACGACTGTCCCAGAACATGAATTAGTTGAAATGGCTGCAGGTGGCCTAGATTATTCAATTCGAAAGAAACTGGATACTCAATACCATAGAGATATGGCCCAATTGGCAGACAGGGTTCGACAAGTCGAACGGCTAAAAGCAGAAAAAGCCAGAGCGAGTAAAAGTTATAAGAAGGAGAGAGTAGCATACGTCGAAGCAGACGATGTTGATGGTGAACCTTTCGAAGATTCATACGACATGGAAGAGGTTGAAATAGATCTTGCTGAGCTAAAAGAGGCGCCACCCTATTCTTGCAAATTTCTTACCCCTTCTAATGGAAAGAATCCACTAGAGAATGATAAAAGCGATAGATTTCCTAAGAAAACTTATACATTTGGTGTCACTAAATGTGACGAAATATTTGATTTATTAGTAAAAGATGGCCAGATGATAGTACCTCCCAATTCAAAAATTCCTCCGTTAGAACAACGGAAGAAGCAAGGTTTTTGCAAATATCACAGTTTTTTAGGCCATAAAACTTCACAATGTTTTCTTTTTAGGGATCTAATTCAGAATGCTATCAAGGATGGACGTCTGAAATTCGCTGACAAAGCCATGAACCTTATGAAGGTTGACGCAGACCCTTTGAATGTGGCTGACACTAACTTGTGTGAACCACTTGACGTCAACATGGTGGAAGTATCTGAAATTGATGCTGCTGAATCGGAGATAATTTCAGGTGAAAAGCAGGCTTAAAAGCCTAAATGCCAATTCGATCTTCAATATTGATGTTGAAGGATCCTTTGATGCTGAAATGACTGAAGAGCTGAAAGGAAAAACAAGTGAGGCCACTGAAGACCTCATAGTGAAGCTTCAGCAGATACGAATTTCCGAGGCTCCTCCGGCAGGTGTTAACATGGTCAATGTTAGACGGCCTTTATCTTAAATAGAAGAAATAGAAAAATGGATGATAAGGGAGAAAGGAAACATTGAAATCCCACCAAGGGGAAACAGTCTGAAGGATTATCTCTGGGATTGTCATGTGAAAAATGGTGGAAAAAGGTTGATGTGCCCAAGATGTTCAGTTATGTTAAATCGAAGGGTTCAAGCCAATTTCGAGAGGGCCCTGCGAGAAAGAATGGAGCAGCCTTGGAGAGGAGGAAACTTGTTGCTGAAAGTATACCCAAGGTCTGAAGAAAGCTTGGTTGGTTTCTTGGTCAGATGTCACAACGACAACTCTGAAGTTGCACTGTGCCCTAGATGTGGTGCAGTCTATGACGAACTACTAGCAAGATCATTCGAAAGGGTGTATCTCTACATGGGTCGGGAGACTCAAGGACTTCGTCCTAATTTGTTTACGTTCGACAACTGGACCCCTGCGAAGAGGCCTGACAGCCCACACCCTAGAGCTCGAAGGGTCACATTCAGAGTCCCTGCAGACATACCCAGGGATAGATGGATGCAAGCTGGTACCAGAACCAACAAATGGCGAAGTTGGGACCAAGGAGGAAGAACTGCAATGGCGAATAGGAAGCAATTCCAGACTTCCAATCGAGAGATGTACAGATTGGAGAACTACAAAGGCAAAAATCCTATGTCCAGATCCCAATGGAGAAGGCACCAGAGGATGAAGAAGGCCCAAAGGGAATATAAACCAAGGGAGACTGGAGAATCAAGTAGCAATCATATCCCAATGCATGGGGCAAGGACAAGTAAACCTCCAGTCGAGCGTAAGTTGTTCGATTCTGAAAATGAGAAAGAAGAAGAAAAAATGCATTCCAGCCCTTGGAAGGAAGACGATAGGATGACAAATGACTTCGACTCAGACGGAGTGTCGTCTATAAATCTCAATTGCAATGTTGTGTTAGTACTCCCTCATGAGTTTAACCAAGAAACAGAAGTCGAAGATTGTGAGGAAGCTGATGAGGAAGAGATGGCAAGACACACACCTGTGTGTTATTATGTGCTGAACAATGGGGTAGTCGAAGAGCAGAACGCTTTCATCGAAAGGCCTGATGAATGTATGAGGAATCATTTGAAACCACTCTACATAAGAGCCAAGATTGAGAATGTTGGCATTAACAAAGTCTTAGTAGATGGGGGAGCAGCAGTGAACCTAATGCCCCAATATATGCTAAAGAGAATTGGTATGTTCGATACTGATATAAGACCACATAACATGGTCTTATATCAGTAATGGATTATACCATTTGTCATTACATCCTATTTGTAGTTACATCCTAATGGATTCCAATGGAATAGAGAGATAATGGACGGTCCAGAAGATATCCCACCAGTGGAGCATTCACCAACAATACGGCCAACAGGCTGGGATGATGACGTTGATGATGTCTGAGTCATCCTTCTTCGAAAAGATTTCGGCTTATATAGCCGAGAACAAAAGAAAAACGGCTCTTGAAGCCGAATTATCAAACATGATGGTTAACGCAGTTCCAAGAAAGGAAGAAACAACAGATTCGGGGATACACATGATCCCTCAATCCCTTGAAGATCCAGTTCAAGTCGAAGTGATCTCAGGAGAAGAGTCGAGTCAAAGATTAGACGCAATCTACGATGAGGAACCCTTGGGATTCGAGAAAGACCCAATGGGGGAAAATATCAAAATGTTAGCCCAAGATCCACTCGAAGAAGTAAATATCGGAGATGAAGATCAGAAGAGGGTAACATACATCAGTGCGAAACTGGCGCCAACCTTGAAGGCAAAAGTCATTGCGTTGTTGAAGGAGAACAAAGATTGCTTTGCATGGGACTACGACGAGATGCCTGGCCTAGGGCGAGATTTAGTCGAATTAAAGTTGCCCATAAAGGAAGGAAAAAAGCCCATCAAGCAAACTCCTAGGAGGTTCGCACCAGAAATTCTTTCGAAGATCAAAGCAGAGGTCGAAAGACTTCTACGATGCAAGTTCATCAGAACCACGAGGTATGTTGAATGGATTGCTAATATTGTGCCGGTTATTAAAAAGAACAGTTCATTAAGAGTATGCATAGATTTTCGTGATCTTAATGCAGCAACGCCTAAGGATGAATATCCCATGCCTGTGGCAGAAATGTTAGTAGATTCAGCCGCAGGTTTCGAATATCTAAGTATGTTGGATGGATATTCTGGGTATAACCAAATCTTCATTGCAGAAGAAGATGTGTTTAAAACAGCTTTTCGCTGCTCAGGGGCCATAGGCACCTATGAATGGGTTGTAATGCCTTTTGGTCTAAAAAATGCTGGGGCAACTTATCAAAGAGCAATGAATTCTATATTCCATGATTTCATAGAAACTTTTATGCAAGTATACATAGATGACATTATGGTGAAATCTGTTTCGGATAACAGCTATCTTGACCATCTGAGCCAATCGTTCGAAAGAATGAGAAAATATGGCTTGAAGATGAACCCCCTTAAATGTGCTTTCTTTGTGCAGGCTGGAGATTTCCTGGGCTTCGTGGTCCACAAAAAGGGAATAGAAATTAATCAAAATAAAAAAAGGCTATTATGGAAACGAAGCCTCCATCCACGAAGAAAGAATTACAGTCTTTATTGGGAAAGATAAACTTCTTGAGAAGATTCATTTCCAACCTGAGTGGACGCACGCAAGCATTTTCTCCCTTACTTCGACTAAAGCAAGGAAAGTTCGAATGGCGTGCCGAACATCCAGAAGCTTTCGAGAAGATAAAGATATACTTGATGCATCCACCAATTTTATCTCCCCCAAATGGGAAGAAACACATGCGCTTGTTTATTTCAGCGTCAGATAATACAATAGGTAGCATGTTAGCTCAAGAAGATGATAATGGCATTGAAAGAGCCATTTATTACTTAAGTAGGGTACTCAATGATGCAGAGACTAGGTATAGTGCAATAGAAAAACTCTGCCTTTGTCTATATTTCTCCTGTATCAAACTAAAGTATTATATAAAGCCAGTTGATGTTTATGTTTCGTCTCACTGTGATGTGATTAAACACATGCTATCAAAGCCTATATTGCATAGTCGAATTGGCAAATGGGCGTTGGCCCTTACGGAGTACTCTTTGATATTTCAACCCCTTAAAGCAATGAAAGATCAAATTGTATCAGATTTCATTGTTGACCATGCAGTGGTCGAAAACCCTCAACAATACGTAGAATTGAAGCCTTGAAGCTATACTTCGATGGTTCAACCCATAAAGAAGGAACTAGCGTTGGAATACTAATAATTTCTCTTGATGGAATTCCAACAAAGCTCAAGTATAAGATTGAAGGTCCCTTATGCTCCAACAACAAAGCTGAATACGAAACACTGATTGCTGGACTTGAGGCTTTGTTAGAATTTGGAGCAACCAGAGTCGAAATTAAAGGAGACTCTGAACTAGTGATTAAGCAGTTAAAGAAAGAATACAAGTGTATCAAAGAAAATCTGATCATGTATTTTGCCATAGCGAATAGGCTGCTCAAAAAATTCGAGTACGTGGATTTAAATCACGTTTCAAGGGTGAAAAATCAAGAAGCGAATGATTTGGCACAGTTAGCTTCAGGATACAGGGTGTCAAAAGAAAAACTAGAAGAACTGATCGAAGTAAGAGGCAAAGCAATGGCTACCAGGCTTTCCCCAAGTGACTTGGAGAATTCACAATTAGGTTTTGCCAACAAACAAGAGTTTGAAGTTTTGAATATAGACTCTTTGGCAGACACAGACTGGAGAAGTCCAATTGTGAACTATTTAAAAGATCCTTCGACAGACACGGATAGAAAGGTAAAATATCGAGCTTTATCATACTTTTTAATGGGAAATGAATTGTTTAAGAAAACTCCCGAAGGAGTCTTATTAAAGTGTCTGGGCGAAGCGAAAGCGTATTTGGCTCTCTCAAATGTACATAGCGGAGCATGTGGTGCGCACCAAGCAGGGCACAAAATGAAATGGCTTTTGTTTCGATACGGAATGTATTGGCCCTCTATGTTGAAAGATTGCATAGAATTTGCAAAGGGTTGTCAAGAATGTCAAGAGCATGCAGGTATTCAACATGCTCCTGCAAATGAATTAAGTTCAATTATAAAACCATGGCCTTTTAGAGGCTGGGTGTCATACCCCAAAATTTGCCCATATTATTTCTCTTATTCAAATTCAAATCAATACACAAAGCTCCCAGACACACTCTCCTATGCAAGGCTCTGAAACTAGGGTTTGGTTTATTCAAAGGAAAATCAACAAATCAAAAAGTTTCTAAATTAGGGTTTTGTATAGGAAAAGTCAACTGAACTTTGACCAGCCATAACTCTCACATGGAACATCAGAAATTTCCCATCCAAAGCTCATTTTGAAGGAAATTTGATTCTCTACAAAATTGTGTCTCACATGCCAAGTCTAAAAATGCTTCATTTGAGAGATATGGACCAAAACATTATAGGTCCTTTTCAAAGGTCAACAAAAAGACACTTTTTTCAAAAGGGCATAAAATGAGCATGGGAAATAATTTTGACATGAGACCAAAGACACTGGTTAGAGGACTCTCTGAGGTTTCTAAAAAGTCCTAGAACACTTCCATACCTCAAAATTTGAGAGAGATAGACCTTGTCAAAGTTGAACTATTTTCAAGGGCATATGTGAAGAGAAAAAGCTCAAAACTCCAAACATTTCCAAATGGGCCTATATTATTTCTATCCAATCTTCATCATAAGCCCATGCACGCCCTGAGACTAGTTTTCTTTTTATTTTTAGGTTTTATTATTTATTTTATGATTTTTATTATTTAAATCATAAAATTAAACATATAAAATCATAAAAATAGTTAGAGATTTTAGTTTGCCTCAATTCCAATCAAATATATCACATTAATGACACAAATTTTCGTGATCCACAAGGTTTGGTTAAAAAATATTGGAATTGAACTAATTTAGAAAGGATTGAAAATATATTTCAATCAAATTTTCTCAAAACTCAATCTCAAGATTCAACAAGATTTCTTTTCAATTTTGTTGACCTAGTATCCTCTCTATAAGTATCTGAGCAAGGCCAGACACAAGGGTTCACGAAAAGTTGCCTCAAGAATCATCAAACCCGAGTGCAAAAAGTGAAAGAAAATTCAAAAGGCGTTTTTTAGTTCAAGTCGAATTCAAGGTGTTCTAGGTACTCCAAAACGTTCCTGAAGGATTAGTGAAGAGTTTCAAATCGATCTCGAAGGCCAACGCTCTCCCAATCGTTCTCAATCAGCCACGGTTTGCACCAAATTTCTTTAATTCGATTACACCTTTTTACGCATCCTACATGAATTCGCATTGCATATATGTGTTCATAATGATGCATTGATACTATCTGGAGCTTTAATTGCATTACTATATCTGTTGGATGATGTTGGCTGCGAACGAATTTTAGGGTTTACATTTAGGGCTTCGCGTTTTAGAGAAAATCAGGTCTCGATTCTGGTACAGGTGTGATCGTGTGGCCAAGACGAAGCCAACGGTGGTTTTATTTTTTATTTTTGTATGCGTATGTGTTAGTTTAATGTTGAACAGGTGTAAAAGGTTGGACTTTTTATAGCGCCCTGTAAGAGAGAGGTGTAAAAGGGTGATTGTGGTTTTCAAATGGAGAAGACGACTACGTGTCGCCTCGTGGTTGGTCAGTTTAAAAGGGAAAAGCGCGCGTTTCTGTTTGTTGACCCAGACTGATCCGGTACGCTCTCGCTCATGGGCATGGGATACGCCTCCCCCATCGCAGCCGTCAAATGCTTTTTCCCTTTAATTCAACGCTGCCAGTCCTGAAGGCGCACCATACACCTCATACCCGTGCCACATGCGATCAAGATAAGTTCTTTTTGCAATTTTTTTTACTTTTTATTGCATAGCGCTTTTTGTTGTTTTATAATATATATAATATTTGTTTTAAAATTCTTTTTTTCCTATTATATAAAAAAAACTAGTATCTATTTTTATTTTCAAAAAAACTTTTTATATAATAAATGTTTATTTATTTATTTTATTTTATATACTCATTTAGTTTATAATATTTGTTTTCTTTATTTATATTTATTTATTAGTACATAATATATATATTTATTATATTATATTTATTTATTTATTTATTCATATGATTAATATTTATATTAATATACTTATTTAAATTTTATTTTAAATTACATTTAATTACTTATACATTCAAAAATTCATATTTATTCTATTATAACTTTGAAAAATTCATAAAAATTATTCTTGCGTTCGATTTCATTTTCTTATCCTGATTTAATTAATTAGGTCGCGAGACCAATAATTAATTAAATCATTTATATTTTCTTATTTAAATCATACCCTAATCAGGGTTTAGGACGAACATTCCAATACACTGAAATATTTTCTTTCCGTGCCTTGCCTTTTCAGGGTTACTCTTCAAGCGCCTTCTGACTACGCGCCACGCTCTTCACAAAGCTAAGTACCCTACTTATTTTAAAAGTCTATTTTGTTTCCTTTTAAAAATTAGGGTTTGTCTTGCCTTCATCTCTTCTGCCTTTGCCATTTTTCAGGGTTACCCCCGAGGCTTCCCTCCGATCGCCAACCATATCAGATCAAATGCCAAGCTAAGTGTTTTTTTATTTTATTTATTTATTTTTAATTTCTTCATTCCTTTATTTTTAGGGTTAATAAAGTTCGCCTTCGAACCGATAACGCACTCACCCCCCTCTGTTTATTCTTTCTTTTCCAATATTCAGGGTTCGTCAATTGCCAAAGCTACGCGTATCGGTAACCCTAAACCCTAACTCTAATATTTTCTGTTTTAATTTTTTAATTATATCCCGCTGGTTTCAATTCCCCTCTCCTCCGCTGGTTTCATTTTCCCCTTCCCCGTAATTGTTTATAATATTGCGTGGTTAGTAATCTTAGGGAGTGCAAGCCTTTAAATTAATTTAGATAATTAATTACAAGATAAGATTTCTGAATTAATCACGTGATTGTTGCACCCACGCAAACTTTTAGGGTAACCTCTCTGTTGCCTTGTTGCCTGTTGCCTTGTTGCCTTGTGTTTTTTGCAGAATAGCCATGTCCCTCGAATACGAGGATACCTCAGCCATGTTGCCTCGACCAATACAAAGGTCATATGACCCTAAAATGATGGTGCCTTCGATACACTAAATATGACCTCGACCCTCGGAAGTTGCCTACGGAAAAGGCTGAGGTATCCTCTGGTTGCCTACGAAAAGGCTATTTTCTGATCCTTCCCTTAGACTACCTGCCTCTCTATGGCATGGGTCAGTCTTGGGGCGAATGATAACGCGATGACCCTTCAACCTCCAAACGAAAGGCTTCCTGCCCTCTTATGGCAAGGAAGAAGTGGAATGCCAACCCTTTATATAGAATAAGTTGGCAGTAAAGAAACGGCTCATTTTTAAATATTTGATTGGACTGCGTTTGGTATTCCAAAGAGAAGTTATGGCTTCTGCCGTTTCCCGCCCTTGGAAGTTGAAATGTAATCATGATGAGAATTGATGCACGCACGTCTCAAATAGACGTTTTGAAAAAGGTGACGTCATCTTTCAATGATGGTTACAGCTAAGGGTAGTAGAAACATCAAGTCTAGGCTCAAAGGGCTGCGAAGGATAATCATGTCACGTGGTTACATTTATTAAAATTACTGTGACAGTGAAAAAGTATATTTTGGCAAGTTTTAGAGAATTGCTAAGGCATTACTTATGACAACTGCAAAATAAAATATGTGGGGAGATTGAAAGATAAAGTTGCATATATATATATATATATATATATATATATATATATATATATATATTCTTGGAGAAATTTGATTACAAAACAAAATAAGTACGTAGCACAAAAGGGAGTACAAGTTTCGAAGCAACTAATTAAAATCCTTGGGAAGATTATCTTTTATCTTTGAGTATTGGGTCTCCCATAAGGACATATGACATTCGATCAATGCCTGTTGTCTTTTCAGTTCTTCGATCTCTGGCACTAGCTTCTGTGCCGTCTCGAAGTGTCGAATCCCCGACTGCGCCACTTCAGTTAATTCATCTTGATTGGTTTTTTGGATTTCTACCTGACGAGACTGGGCATCCTTTATATTCCCTTTGAGTTGCTCAATTTCTTTTTTCCAGGCTTTGATATTTGTCTCACACTCTTCATATTCTCGTTGGGTCTTCGAACGCTCGAGCTTAAGGGTTTCAACTTTCTTCGTTGCATCGTTAGCAGCTTCCCATGAAGAACTGTGAGAAGTCATTTTTACTGTGAGTTGTCCGTCAATATCCCGTTTTCGAAGGAGATTAGATTGGAGTTTGCCATACCCC
The DNA here is from genome assembly GCF_029867415.1 of Vicia villosa. Classification (NCBI taxonomy): domain Eukaryota; kingdom Viridiplantae; phylum Streptophyta; class Magnoliopsida; order Fabales; family Fabaceae; genus Vicia; species Vicia villosa. The sequence goes on along the minus strand of NC_081184.1, from coordinate 73,363,090 downwards.
AATTTTTGACCTAAGATACCACCTCATATCATTTGCATATGCATCATTTGCATCTCTAACAAATTGCATAGCTTGTGTTTGCTACTTGTGACTCAGCAGGATTTAAACAAGAAGTCACTCATCAGTACAAGTAACAATCAATTAGGGTTTTGTTCTCCCTTCATCTCAAATGAACTATCTTCATCAACAATCAACATTTAGTCCTCAAAGATCCATTTCAACAAGCTCAAAGGCTCTGAATCGATCAGATTAGGGTTTTGACTGAAGATAGCATACTCCTAATTTTTACTCAGGAATTGACCTAATTACCTGGGACATGGCCTCAAGACCCCAAGTACATCATTTTTACCTAATCTATTGACTCAAGACATCCCCAACACAGGGACTGATCAACAGTGAAATTTCAAATCATCAGATTAGGGTTTTTGAACTATCAGGGACTGAAATCAGGGATCACATTTGGGAAACCCTAAAAATCCCCAGGGGATCACTCAAAGGTTTCAATCATCCTCAAATAATCCTTATGACAATATCCAATGGAAATTACATCTTAATTCAAGATCCACAGTCATCAATTTCATCAGGTCGACAATTAGGGTTTTTGACCTAATTCACCTGAACCACTGACTTCTTAATCAGAACATTGTGCCACAACTTAAAAAATGGCTCAAGGTCCTCCAATAATTCAATGTGATCCATTCATACCATTCATTTGGTGAGGATAGCCTGGTTCATTTGAAATCTCCAGAAACGCGATTCGTTTGAAAAAGTCAACTGTACAAGATCACCATTGACTTTTGGGGAATTTTGGTCAACCATGACTTTTGAAGTTTTGAATCATCAATATATGATATATGAAGTCATTTGATCAAGAAAAATCAAGAAAATCAATCAAGAATCAAAAAGTCAAAAGTTTGACTTTCATACTTAGAAAAATTTCTAAGTGTTTTTCAATGATTTTTTCCAAACTTTGGAAGGGAATAACTCAAAATTTCACCTACAAACTGAAAAAATCTTCCAACATGAAAGTTGTAGATTTTGATCCAATAAACAACTTTGTCACATAAAATGATTTTCCAAAAGATCAACCATTTAAGAGATATGGGGCTTCAAAGTTGGTATCTTTTGAAAATTTCACTTAAAATCTCACTTTCTTCAAAGTTCATGGATCTTTTTCACCCATTTCCTTAAAGGTCTTGAAGAAACTTTCAACTAGGGTTTTGAAGTGTGTAACATGAGCTTTCCAAAATGTCCAAGAGCATGAAAAAATATGAAGCATAGCTATGGTTTTGAATTTTGCCATTAGTGATCATTTCACTTGAAATTACAAGCCATTTTTGCCAAAGTTATGCATTACTCTACCAAATGATGCAAGCAATGATACACATGTGCAATAATTGGAAGATATTTCTGATTTGAAGATCAGAATGGAAGAAGATAAGAAGCTTAGAAGATTAACCATGGTTAAGTCATTTTAACCATTTGCATTTAATGTGAAAGATTCCACTTTATCTCCAAATGCCAAATCATCATTCTTTGATTTGCAAGGCTTTGTATTCAGAATCCTTGGCCTATAAATAGAGGTTCAAATCACTTTCAATATCACACCAAAACCTCATACTCATAGGTTTTCTTCTTCTTTCTTGAATTGCAAGTTTCATAGTTTTCAAAGAGGTAGAATTTCCAACCTCCAAACCCTTGAAGTTATGGCCAAAGTGATGGTTCTAACATTCCATAAACATCATATGGGATGTGTTTGATCCACTCACACACCCCAAAATACCCTAAAACTCAGAATCACTCTTCAACCTCCATATGAACAAAAAATGAACCTTATCATGCCAAAATCCATTCTAGCTCATTTCTGTCCAAGTTAACACTTCTAACATCTCATATATATCACATATGAACTATCCAAACACTCATCATCAACCTGAAACATCAGAATCATTAAGCTCGATTCTCACTTGCTCATACTGCAGATCGGGTACCACTAACTGCTCCAGGTGTTTTCAATTCACTCCAAGCATCCAAACATGTTCTATAAGGTCCATTGAAGCTGTCCAGATCAAGCAGCAACATCTGTAACACCTCCAGGCTCAAATTCGATTTCCAGTTTTTCCATTTTTTAGGTAAGTGCTCATGAACTTCAAACTCCATGAATCATGCATCATAAATGAAATATTGCTTTGCCATCTTGTTTCTGCACCATCACTGAATAATAACCCTCAATCAATTGCATCATATCATGATCATACACGATTTCACAATGATTTGTCATATTAGGGTTCTTCGTGTTCATCAGAAAATTGATAGCCTTAGAGTGGAAATAAATGAAATTAAAGGTTACAATCATGTTCCTTATGAAAAATCGAGCAAGATAGACTATCTACTTGATCAAAACAATCCAGTTTCAAAGAAAATTCAAACACTTGTTTTTAAATACAATTAAATGAGTGTGTATCATTAACAAGTTGCGCGCGCAGCTCAGTTGGTTGTTGTTTTGGCTGATAAGCATAAGGGCGTGGGTTCAAGCCCTTTGGAAGACAAAACCTCTTTTTTAACCTCGAATAACAAATCAAAAATGAAGGTTTTCTTTAAATCTTCCCTAAAAATACCATGGGCCTCCATGTAGGTATAAGTCCCGAGCCCTTTTGTAAATATTTGTTTACATAGCCATGAATACACTCAATAGGCCTCTCCCCGAGTATAAGTCCCGAGCCCCCGTGTATACAAACAGATCATCCTTACAGGTATATTTCCTTCATAAACTCCATTGTATACACACACTTTGTCATATATAACTGTTCATATTTGTTCATACTTGTTCATGTACTTGTTCATGTTTGTTCGTACTTGTTCATATTTGTGATTGTGTTATATATACTTGTTCAACTTAGTACAACACTAGGTTCCCCATAGCCTCCTATTGGGCTTCGTGCAAAGAATCTCCCTTAATTTAGGTTAGGACATAGAGTATGGTTTCCCGGTGAAATCGCTCTAAGAGCTCAAACCAACTATACCATGCCTCCTCTTGGGCTTCGTACAAACAACTTGTCCCTCCCATAGCCTCCTCTTGGGCTTATAATGCAAGGACCCTCGGTAGTCCCTCCCATAGCCTCCTCCTGGGCTTACAATGCAAGGACCCTCGGATAGCCTCCTCTTGGGCTTCGTACAAGGACCCACGGGCTTCTTATAAGCATCCCCAATATCCAAAAGAAATACCCTAGGAGATTAGAAATTTATCATCTCTATGTAGGAGTATCTCTTCTATATCATCACAAACAATCAATCAATCAATCAATCAACTTAACTTTTTTTCCACAAGGCTGGCTAATCAATCAAACCTTTTTGCCACCATACTGGCTGATTAATCAAAGTTTTTGTCACAAGGCTGACTTCATTGAAACTTTTGCCACAAGGCTGGCTGATTAATCAAAACTTTTTGTCACAAGGCTGACTTCATTGAAAGTTTTTGCCACAAGGCTGGCTAAAAAACATCTTTATCATTCTAAGCACCATAAGTGGCATGGCCCAGGGCTTATAATGAAAAGATTTTCAAACAAAATCAAACAGATGTATGTGATGATATAGATTAGATACATCGAACATTGAGATGACATTTGTCTCTTATCCTTTGCTTCCACTAGCATAAGTGGGAACTACGATTGCTCTGACTTTCTCAACATCCCTTTGAGAATACGTAGGCACAAGGTCGTATCCTTGGCGAGCAAAACTTCTCCCTCAAACCATTCAAACCTTAGCACCCGTAGACCCGAGCTACAGATTCTCTGATTCCCTCTAAGGGATATGTATGCAGAAGATTGCGATGATCTTTGCGAGCATAATCAAACAAACACCTTAGTTTCCCACCTATCTCACAACAGAACCCCAATAGCATAGAATGAAATGGACATAACAAAGAAACCTATAGAGTACTATAGATACGTTGGGTGCTAATACCTTCCCTTCGTATAACCAACCCTCTTACCCAAAGATCTCTCCCCCCACTTTTAAGGTTATTGCAGCTTTTTTCCTTTTCCTACTTTGGAAACAATAAAAAGTTTGGTCGAAAAAACAAAAATCATTTTCTTGAGCCCAAGCCCAAAGAAGGCATCAGGTGCCTCATCCCCGATTGATTTTTTTTTCACGCGACAGAAAAATGGCGACTTCACTGGGGACCATCTTTTTATTGTTTCCAAAGGAAGGGTTAATTCTAATTGTTATGTTTTTATTTGTGTTACATGTGTGGTTCTGGTTCTGTTACATGTGTGGTTCTGTTACAAGTGATACATTATGGACAAATCCTAACCCGGATTAAGTACACATAAGAATTAGGTGGAGGGTATAGTCATGTACAGGCGTACGTGAGAATCCTTCCGCTCAGTGGAGGTTCCTTGTTGGTAATATATGTTTAGCATGTTTCGTAGCGAAGACATTATTACTTTCATTGAACTGTAGAAGCTGAGTTGGCCGTAGAACCCCAACCCATCCTGGCCTTATTAGGTTGTGGCGCAGAAACTATTCAGGTGTAGACTTGGATTAGTTGTCATGCGGAGAGCCACACTCAGACGAGTTTTTCTTGAGAATATTGCTAGCTCACAAGTTCAGTTGTGCAAGCCGGTAATATCCGAAAGAAAAATGTAGACTCTGACGTATCAGTAGAACATGTTGTGCAGGTGATTAACCCCTAGTACTATCCCATGTTTGGTTCTCTGACCTCATGCTCGTGACGCTGGACCTTTGAACCTATGTGTACCATGTTTGTATTACCATGTTTGCAATACCATGTTTGCAGTACCATGTTTGCGTTACTATGTTCGTATTACCATGTTCACTTTACCATGTTTGAATATGTGGCATTCATGCATCCATGCATTCATACATTCATTAAAAAATCCATCTTTTCATAAAAAAAAAAATAACAACATGATTTTTCCAAAGATTTAGAGGATTTTCTTTGCAAACATTATAGGATTTAGTTATGGAAGGGGTAAAAAGGCATACCAAAAAGTACGGTTTCAAGGCGCCTGATGTGGAAAAACTAAGAGAGTTAGCATCTTCTGTACAAGATCCTTCCGATTTTAGGAAAAGTTATGGAAAGCTTTTGCCTATCCTGAACACTCATGTTGATGAAGGACTTCTCAAAACTCTGGTTCAGTTCTATGATCCTGTCTACCGATGTTTTACCTTTCCAGACTTCCAGTTGGTACCGACCTTGGAAGAATATGCCAATCTTTTGGGTATTCCTGTGTCTGAAAAAATACCCTTCAATGGTTTGGAAGCCATTCCTAAGTCACACGTCATTACAGCAAGTATCCACTTGAAGAAATCTGAAGTAGAGAGTAATTGGACTACCAAAGGAAACCTCTCAGGTTTAACTTCACACTTCCTAATAAAGAAAGCCTTTGATTTCATCGAAACTGGTAGCATGATAGCTTTTGAAGCTATACTAGCCTTGCTCATCTATGGGTTGGTTCTGTTTCCCAACGTCAACGACTTTGTTGATATCAACGCCATAAAAATCTTTTTGAATGGAAATCCTGTTCCGACTTTGCTTGGTGACATGTATTTCTCTGTTCATCATAGGAATCGCCAAGGCGGTGGAATCATTGTATGTTGTGCACCTCTGTTGTTCAAATGGATTGTTTCACACTTACCTGGGTCTCCTATTTTCACGGAAAACCGAGAAGGCTTATGTTGGCCTCGAAGACTTATGTCTCTTACTAATCATGATATTCATTGGTATACCTTGGCTCGTTGTGGTACAGAAACCATTGACAGTTGTGGAGAATTCGCCAACATACCCCTCATTGGTACACAAGGAGGAATTAACTACAATCCAGTTTTAGCCCAACAACAACTCGGGTATGCAAATTCAACTAAACCCATTGGTCCCACAGTGGAAGGCTACTTCTATCAAGAAGGGAATGATCCTCAAAGGTTGAAAACAAGAATGGTGAGAGCTTGGTACGACGTCCGATGGAAAGAAAAAGGTGAGGCAAGAAATTGCATTGCCATGGACGCCTACACCTGCTGGGTAAAGAAAAGAGCAAAGGAGTTTCAATTGCCTTATGCTTATGAAAAACCCATGTTTCCTGTGGTATCTCAACTGCCCAACATTCCCACTATGGAGGAATACCAAGACACTTTAGCCAAGATGAGGTTAGAGAAAGATGCTTGGGAAGATAAGTTTCGTAAGACCGATGTGGAAAACAGAAGGTTGAAGAAACGAGTGAAAGATCACGAGGAAACCCTCTACTGTCAAGATGGATGGCTCATGAGTAAAGATGAGAAGATCCGTCAGAAAGACGCTGCAATCAAGAGGTACATCAAAGAATGCAAGAAAAAGCTTGAAGGCTCAACAAGCAACGCTCCAACTCCTGACGATTGGAAGAATGTTGTTAACAAGCTAAGGACCGAAAAGGCCGAATTGAAAGCTCACTATGGGAAAGAAATCCTGAAGCTCAAGCTGCACAACGCATTTGGTTCTTCGTCTAATGAAGATGCTTAAGATTGTTTAGCTTTTTACTTATCATTTGCTTCTGTAAGGAGCTACGCTCCAATGTTGTAACATTTTTCCATTATTTCAATAAAATAATAGTTTGTGTTCAAATGTTTGCAAGAAAATAATCTTTAAAATATTTGGAAAAAATCATAAACTTCTTTTTTGCATACATCATTCTGCATATCGAGTATGTTGTCTAGAGTCTTATCTTTTGGATTTTCCTCCATTAGATCGTCAAGCTGTCGCGTCTCAAAGTTTCTCGACCGCGCTCGCAATAAGATCACAGATACAATACTCGTTCAAGCAGAAGAAGAGTAATGGAACACTCTGAACAAGAGAATATTGAGCTCCGTGGTACAGTTGCCACCCTTCAAGAAAAGTTGGAAAGTCTCACTACTCTGGTTGACTCCTTAATGGCCGCACAGAATCAGCAGCCACCACCCAACAGTCAAGCAACAGTGACATCTGAAGTCACTACTCCAGTCTCTACAGTTGCATTCAGCATTCCATCTTTCTCCATGCCAGAAGGTTGGGGCACGCCTTTCAGCTTTGGTACGAGTTTTCGCCATAATTTCTCTAGGATTCCAACAACCACAACTGAAGCGCGTGCTACACAAAGTTCACTGTTCACTCCAAATCAGGGGGTAGTTTTTTCTCAGATCACTATGGCACTCTCTCAACCCACTATGACAGTTGCGACTCCTATGGTTCACACTGTTCCTTATGAAGGCAATGAGATTTATCATGATCAAGGTGATAGCACATATCAGCGAAACCTTGTGGAAGATCTCCAAGAGCAGTTTAACAAGATACAGCTAGAAGTCAAAGCTATTCGCGGGAAAGATTTGTTTGGGAAGAATGCCCAGGAGCTATGTTTGGTGCCTAGTGTACAAATACCTGCTAAATTCAAGGTCCCTGACTTTGAGAAGTATAAAGGTAGTTCTTGTCCATAAAGCCATCTTGTGATGTATGCTAGGAAGATGTCTACTTATGCAGATAATCATCAGTTGCTCATCCATTACTTTCAAGACAGTTTGACTGGTGCCACACTGAAGTGGTACACAGGATTGGATAGCACTAACATTCGAACTTTCAACGACCTAGGCGAGGCCTTTGTCCGACAATACAAATACAACTCGGATATGACTCCAGACAGAGATCAGCTTCAATCCATGGCTCAAAAAGACCATGAAGCTTTCAAAGAGTATGCCCAACGATGGAGAGAAACTGCTACTCAGATTAATCCACCGTTAAAAGAGAAAGAGATGACAAAGATCTTCTTGAATACTCTCAGTCCGTTTTACTATGAACGCATGATTGCTAGTGCTCCAAGTGATTTCACCGAAATGGTAAACATGGGGATGCGTCTAGAAGAAGGAGTCTGAACTGAACGTCTAACTAAAGAAGGTGGATCTTCAAGCGGAACCAAAAAGTTTGGAAGTGGTTTCCCAAAGAAGAAAGAACAAAGTGTTGACATGGTATCCCAAGGAAAGCCAAGAGCAAATGTCAATCGTCAACGACAGATTGCTGCTGTTGCACCAGCCGTTAATACAGCACCAAATCCGGGATTTACCCCGTAGTTTCAACAACAACAGCCTCGACAACAGGCTCAACAGTTTAACAACAATCAGAATCGTGTACAAAGAGCTCCACAGTTTGATCCAATTCCAATGACCTACACAGAGTTGCACCCTGCTTTGATTGAAAGAGGTCTTGTTCAAACTAAAGCACCACCACCAATACCTGAGAAACTACCATGGTGGTACAAAGCTGAGGTCTCATGCCTTTATCATCAAGGAGCACCTGGCCATGATCTTGAGCATTGCATAGCTTTGAAATATGAAGTTCAGAGGTTGGTTAGATCTAATCTTCTCTCTTTCATGTACCAAGTGAGTGACATTCATTAAATTTTACAAGCTAAAATATAAGGTATCCATGTACCGTAGGTTTCTTGCCAGTGGTGACAGAATCACTCCCACTCGCCCTGGTATTCCTCGAAGTTCCAGAACCCTTTTGTACAGGGGCTTCCTTGATTTGTCTCTTTCGGGCAACAGCTGTGAACAAAATATAAATCAGTATTTCAATGGAAAAGGAGGAATTAGTCGAAGGATTGTCTAAACCCCAACCTTCAGGCATTGGAGTCAAAACGCGAACATGCTCAATATCTATATGAAGATGTCCTTTGAAAGTTTCCAAGGTGTGCTTAGTCGGGACCACTCGTTCAGCGCGTTTTTTAGTTTGTTCCTGAAGAATTTTCATAGGATTCCCACACACAAACCAGTCTGGAAAAGGAGGGCTTAAAGCCACACCGAAATCAGCACTAGGTAGTGGAGGAAATTTTGGAGGATGAAGTTCAAAAGCCACTTGGTAACGTAGTTCAGGTCCAACAGACGTAGGCAATTTCAACTTATCCAATTTAGTAGAAAACTTTTCACGTAAAGTAACCGCAGCCTCGCGAACGGTCCGACTAAGGTCATCAGGCCTATAGATAGTTTCAAAGAACTTTTGAAATGCTTGAATTTCTTTAATATGAGTCGAAGTACCTTTCTGGAAATTCTCCTGCACATCAGCAAAAGCTGCAGTTAGTTCCCGAGTAAGGTTTTCAGCATCGAAGATTTGCGTAGAATAATATTTTGTCCACCATTGATTAAAATCTATGGTAGAATAAAAAGCAGGCTCGAAGGAAACGGGAGACAAAGTGGTGATGCCAACATATCGGGAGATTTTTTATTCATATTTATCTTCTGTCAGATGCGAAGTGTGTAGACACGTGTGATTCCTTTTGTCATACAAACACTTCGGTTTGAGTTGAACCAGCCCAAATTGTCTTGAAACCAGATTTGGTTGATAGCAGAGGAGACAACAATGACTTTTTGGAGATCGAAGTCGGTGATAGAACAACTTTGGGGTGAGGAAAGCTTCCCAGATGGCCATAGATTCAACTTGTTGATCAGGAGAAGTGGCTGGAAATTCTCGAGTAAACCATTCGGGACCCACCTTACGTTGTACGAATGGAGCCATCGAAGGAGTAAATTGATGACGTTCAGCGAACATCATTATGAATGCCAGGAAGGTTTCACGAAGTTTGCCACTTTCTTCCTTTGGAGTTAGGTAAGCCAATCTGGTTCCTTCCACTGTTCGATCCTTTATGGTTGCACTTTCTTCATCCACGACATTTTTATATGGGAGGTGAGCCTCGAAAGTGGCATTAAGCCATAGTTGCAACAGCCAGAAAGGACCAGCGAAAAGAAGAGATCCTGTTTTGTAGTTCTTAACGAGGTCCGTTGCCTCACCAAGATTCTCATAAAGAAATCCTAGAATTAACTGGCCTAGGTTTAACTTTATCCCAGCATTTAGCTGGTTAGCCATGCAAAGATATCTTTTTGCTACTTGTATGGACCTAGAGCAAAAGACACATCTCGAGAGCCAAAGTGCTAGAAACGCTATGTGTTCTTCGTCATAAACGTCTGGGTCCGTTTCGTTGTGGTATTGTTGAATGAAGGCAGTATAGCTGACTGTTGCTTCGTTAAAATTGATGATGTCAGTATCCATGAAATTAGGGTCGAAGGTTTCCCCAGTTGGTCGAAGCTCTGTAATGGCAGCTACATCGAAGAGGGTAGGGGTAACCATCCCGCATGGAAGGTGAAAAGTATTGTGAGAAGCATCCCAGAAGTAAACTGACGCTACTAACATGGTTTGGTTATATTCTAAACCTGTTTTGGATAATTGGATTAAATCATAAATCCCTAGTTGTTTCCAGAAAGGCGTTTTTTGCTTTTCTACCTTCGTTAGCCAGGCATAATACAGTTCCGGATCCTTTGCTAAAGGGATTGACCTAAAGACTTTCACAAAATTGGTTACATAGTTTAACCTAATTTTCTCTAAGGCCAAAGGAGTTTCAATTGAGGTCTCTTTTGGGCTATCAGGGTTTGCTGAGACTGGGTGGCCTTCATCGTCTATCTTATTCTTGCTAACTAAAGGCCTAGTCTTGTAATAAGCAGGAAGGAATTTATTCAAAGAGGAGTTATTTTCTCCTGGTAAAGGACCCATGAAGGCATGAGTTTTTCCAGAAAGTTCAAAGGGAATGATTACCTGAGAAGTATAGATGGCGCGCGCCTCTGCAGTGTTTGGACTTGGTATGTGTTCTTGATTCCCTGTCCGCGTAAGATTTTGAAGTTTTAGAACAGTGGAAGAAGACGCCATGGGTAAGTTTGATTTGGGAAATGGGTTTGAATGTAACCGAAGATGTTCTTTTCTGTGAAAAGAATGAGGAGATAGAAGTGAAAGTTATATGAAGGTAGAAGTTCAAGTATTTAAAGGTTTAACGGAAACCCTTTCAAATCTTTTGGGTAAAAGCCAAGAGACACGCGGCAAACGTTGATTTAATCCAACGGCGGTCGAATAATTATTAGCTTTACTCCTAGTATATAGGAGTAATGATCATGAAGTAAGACCAGAACGTGGGAATGTAAGTTATGAGAAGACATCTTTGAAAATGACAAGACGTTTTGGAAACGGAGTCATAAATGATTATGACATCAGTCAATAGTCTTGGAACTCTAAGAAGTAAGTAAAACGAAATCTCGTTATAACAAGAAATGCCTATTTCTCTTGTTTTCGAAACAGGCATTTATTGGGGGCAATTTGTTAGCTGAAGATTTCGTTTGGAAGAGTATCCTTCGAAGGTTTGAAATTCGAAGGAAGATGGTTACTGATGAC